>NW_025759353.1:0-4517 GCF_021184085.1 Oncorhynchus gorbuscha | reverse complement strand
GCAGACTTCAGGACTGTAGTTGTACGCTGTGCATACTTCAGGACTGTTATTGCACGCTGTGCAGACTTCAGGACTGTTATTGCACGTTGTGCAGACTTCAGTACTTTTAGTGTACGTTGTGCAGACTTCAGTACTGTTATTGTACGTTGTGCAGATTTCATGACTGTTATTGTACGTTGTGCAGACTTCAGGACTGTTACTGTACGTGGTGCAGACTTCAGGACTGTAGTTGTACGTTGTGCAGACTTCAGGACTGTAGTTGTACGTTGTGCAGACTTCAGGACTGTAGTTGTACGTTGTGCAGACTTCAGGACTGTAGTTGTACGTTGTGCAGACCTCATGACTGTAGTTGTACGTTGTGCAGACTGCAGGACTGTTACTGTACGTTGTGCAGACTTCAGGACTGTAGTTGTACGTTGTGCAGACTTCAGGACTGTAGTTGTACGTTGTGCAGACTTCAGGACTGTAGTTGTACGTTGTGCAGACTTCAGGACTGTAGTTGTACGTTGTGCAGACTTCAGGACTGTAGTTGTACGTTGTGCAGACTTCAGGACTGTTATTGTACGTTGTGCAGACTTCAGGACTGTTATTGTACGTTGTGCAGACTTCAGTACTTTTAGTGTACGTTGTGCAGACTTCAGTACTGTTATTGTACGTTGTGCAGATTTCATGACTGTTATTGTACGTTGTGCAGACTTCAGGACTGTTACTGTACGTGGTGCAGACTTCAGGACTGTAGTTGTACGTTGTGCAGACTTCAGGACTGTAGTTGTACGTTGTGCAGACTTCAGGACTGTAGTTGCACGTTGTGCAGACTTCCAGGACTGTAGTTGTCGCGTTGTGCACAGACCTACATGACTGTAGTTTGTGCGTTGTGCAGACTGCAGGACTGTTACTGTACGTTGTGCAGACTTCAGGACTGTGGTTATGCGTTGTGCAGACTTCAGGACTGTAGTTGTACGTTGTGCAGACTTCAGGACTGTAGTTGTACGTTGTGCAGACTTCAGGACTGTAGTTGTACGTTGTGCAGACTTCAGGACTGTAGTTGTACGTTGTGCAGACTTCAGGACTGTAGTTGTACGTTGTGCAGACTTCAGGACTGTTACTGTACGTTGTGCAGACTTCAGGGCTGTTGTTGTACGTTGTGCAGACTTCAGGACTGTTGTTGTACGTTGTGCAGACTTCAGGACTGTAGTTGTACGTTGTGCAGACTTCAGGACTGCTAGGTGTACGTTGCTATGCAGACTTCAGGACTGTAGTTATGCGTTGTGCAGACTTCAGGACTGTAGTTGTACGTTGTGCAGACTTCAGGACTGTAGTTGCACGCTGTGCAGACTTCCAGGACTGTAGTTGTACGTTGTGCAGACTTCAGGACTGTAGTTGTACGTTGTGCAGACTTCAGGACTGTAGTTGTATGTTGTGCAGACTTCAGGACTGTAGTTGTACGTTGTGCAGACTTCAGGACTCTTGTAGTTGTATCGTTGTGCAGACTTCAGGACTGTAGTTGTACGTTAGTGCAGACTTCCAGGACTGTAGTTGTACGTTGTGCAGACTTCAGGACTGTAGTTGTACGTTGTGCAGACTTCAGGACTGTAGTTGTACGTTGTGCAGACCTTCAGGACTGTAGTTATACGTTGTGCAGACTTCAGGACTGTTACTTGTACGTTGTGCGAGACTTCAGGACTGTAGTTGTACGTTGTGCAGACTTCAGGACTGTAGTTGTACGTTGTGCAGACTTCAGGACTGTTAGTTGATCGTTGTGCAGACTTCAGGACTGTAGTTGTACGTTGTGCAGACTTCAGGACTGTAGTTGTATCGATTGTAGCAGACTTCAGGACTGTTATTGTACGTTGTGCAGACTTCAGGACTGTTATTGTACGTTGTGCAGACTTCAGTACTTTTAGTGTACGTTGTGCAGACTTCAGTACTGTTATTGTACGTTGTGCAGATTTCATGACTGTTATTGTACGTTGTGCAGACTTCAGGACTGTTACTGTACGTGGTGCAGACTTCAGGACTGTAGTTGTACGTTGTGCAGACTTCAGGACTGTAGTTGTACGTTGTGCAGACTTCAGGACTGTAGTTGTACGTTGTGCAGACTTCAGGACTGTAGTTGTACGTTGTGCAGACCTCATGACTGTAGTTGTACGTTGTGCAGACTGCAGGACTGTTACTGTACGTTGTGCAGACTTCAGGACTGTAGTTGTACGTTGTGCAGACTTCAGGACTGTAGTTACGCTGTGCAGACTTCAGGACTGTAGTTGTACGTTGTGCAGACTTCAGGACTGTAGTTGTACGTTGTGCAGACTTCAGGACTGTAGTTGTACGTTGTGCAGACTTCAGGACTGTAGTTGTACGTTGTGCAGACTTCAGGACTGTAGTTGTACGTTGTGCAGACTTCAGGACTGTAGTTGTACGTTGTGCAGACTTCAGGACTGTAGTTGTACGTTGTGCAGACTTCAGGACTGTAGTTGTACGTTGTGCAGACTTCAGGACTGTTGTTGTACGTTGTGCAGACTTCAGGACTGTTGTTGTACGTTGTGCAGACTTCAGGACTGTAGTTGTACGTTGTGCAGACTTCAGGACTGTAGTTGTACGTTGTGCAGACTTCAGGACTGTAGTTGTACGTTGTGCAGACTTCAGGACTGTAGTTGTACGTTAGCAGACTTCAGGACTGTAGTTGTACGCTGCAGACTTCAGGACTGTAGTTATGCGTTGTGCAGACTTCAGGACTGTGGTTGTACGTTGTGCAGACTTCAGGACTGTTAGTTGTACGTTGTGCAGACTTCAGGACTGTGGTTATGCGTTGTGCAGACTTCAGGACTGTAGTTGTACGTTGTGCAGACTTCAGGACTGTAGTTGTACGTTGTGCAGACTTCAGGACTGTAGTTGTACGTTGTGCAGACTTCAGGACTGTAGTTGTACGTTGTGCAGACTTCAGGACTGTAGTTGTACGTTGTGCAGACCTCAGGACTGTAGTTGTACGTTGTGCAGACTTCAGGACTGTTACTGTACGTTGTGCAGACTTCAGGACTGTAGTTGTACGTTGTGCAGACTTCAGGACTGTAGTTGTACGTTGTGCAGACTTCAGGACTGTAGTTGTACGTTGTGCAGACTTCAGGACTGTAGTTGTACATTGTGCAGACTTCAAGACTGTTGTACGTTGTGCAGACTTCAGGACTGTAGTTGTACGTTGTGCAGACTTCAGGACTGTTGTTGTACGTTGTGCAGACTTCAGTTCTGTTTTTGTACGTTGTGCAGACTTCAAGACTGTTGTACGTTGTGCAGACTTCAGGACTGTAGTTGTACGTTGTGAATACTTCAGGACTGTTATTGTACGTTGTGCAGACTTCAGGACTGTTATTGTACGTTGTGCAGACTTCAGTACTGTAGTGTACGTTGTTGCAGACTTCAGTACTGTTATTGTATCGTTGTGCAGATTTCATGACTGTTATTATGCGTTGTGCAGACTTCAGGACTGTTACTGTACGTGGTGCAGACTTCAGGACTGTAGTTGTACGTTGTGCAGACTTCAGGACTGTAGTTGTGCGTTGTGCAGACTTCAGGACTGTGGTTGTACGTTGTTGCAGACTTCAGGACTGTAGTTGTACGTTGTGCAGACCTCATGACTGTAGTTGTACGTTGTGCAGACTGCAGGACTGTTACTGTACGTTGTGCAGACTTCAGGACTGTAGTTGTACGTTGTGCAGACTTCAGGACTGTAGTTGTACGTTGTGCAGACTTCAGGACTGTAGTTGTACGTTGTGCAGACTTCAGGACTGTAGTTGTACGTTGTGCAGACTTCAGGACTGTAGTTGTACGTTGTGCAGACTTCAGGACTGTAGTTGTACGTTGTGCAGACTTCAGGACTGTTGTTGTACGTTGTGCAGACTTCAGGACTGTAGTTGTACGTTGTGCAGACTTCAGGACTGTTATTGTACGTTGTTAAGACTTCAGGACTGTAGTTGTACGTTGTGCAGACTTCAGGACTGTAGTTGTACGTTGTGCAGACTTCAGGACTGTTGTTATGCGTTGTGCGAGACTTCAGGACTGTAGTTGTACGTTGTGCAGACTTCAGGACTGTAGTTGTACGTTGTGCAGACTTCAGGACTGTAGTTGTACGTTGTGCAGACTTCAGGACTGTAGTTGTACGTTGTGCAGACTTCAGGACTGTTAGTTGTACGTTGTGCAGACTTCAGGACTGTAGTTGTACGTTGTGCAGACTTCAGGACTGTAGTTGTACGTTGTGCAGACTTCAGGACTGTTACTGTACGTTGTGCAGACTTCAGGACTGTAGTTGTACGTTGTGCAGACTGCAGTCCTGTACGTTGTGTAGACTGCAGTACTATAGTTGCATTACTTTGCCATAAATGGCATTCTGTAGCCGATGTAGGCTGACTTGGTTTGTGGTCTTACGGCCTCAGTTTGAAAAGCTCTTGCATTTTCCCTCTCAAGCTCCTCTTTCTACTCCTCCTTTCATCTCTAGTAAACTACCAACTCTCCACCCAGCATCAACT
>NW_025759352.1:0-4518 GCF_021184085.1 Oncorhynchus gorbuscha | reverse complement strand
AAGGGAGCAGTCATTCAGATCCATGTTTAAATACAGCAGGTATTATTACCCTTTTGATATTCTCTTACTGGAATATTGGGAGTCTAACATTTGTTACAATTTTTATTTTACCTTTATTTTACTAGGCAAGTCAGTTAAGAACAAAATCTTATTTTCAATGACGGCCTAGGAACAGTGGGTTAACTGCGTGTTCAGGGGCAGAACGACAGATTTGTACTCTTGTCAGCTCGGGATTGGAACTTGCAACCTTTCGGTTACTAGTCCAATGCTCTAACCACTAGGCTACCCTGCCACCCCATAAACCGAAATGAAAGATATTTGTTGCTAACAAGTGAGTGTTTTTTTTATTTACATTCTGAGACAAGACATAGCAAGCAGTCTGCTGGACTGAACGCTATCTTCAGGTCCTCACAGCTACTGAAATACACTGGGTGGCTTCTCATGTGGTCCACTGAGCAACCATAGCCCTCATGGTTATGCACTGACCATGGGGGGTTAGGCCTCATCAGCACTGACCATGGGAGGGGGGGATAGGCCTCATCAGCACTGACCATGGGAGGGGGGATAGGCCTCATCAGCACTGACCATGGGAGGGGGGAATAGGCCTCATCAGCACTGACCATGGGAGGGGGGTTAGGCCTCATCAGCACTGACCATGGAGGGGGGGGGGGGGGGGTTGGGCCTCATCATGCTTCACCAGCAGCAAGGTTGGAACAGTAATGCTGGTGGGCCCATCCCTCTTCAAGTTACCATCACAGCTTGGTTGAACACCTATGCATTTCTGAAAACGTGCAAAAACAACAACAACAAAAAACACAACCAATTCAAGTCTGATCACATTTACTTTTAGGAGTCATTCATAATATTTTATTGTGCTCCTATTGGCCACATTTCAAGTCCATTTAACTTTCTCATTCATGAATGCCGCATGAACAAAGCTTTAGCTACACAACAGCGTCTTTGTCTATTAGTGTGGAAATGGGCCAAAAAGTTTACACTCAACCCACTTGGAAGGGAGAGAGGTCTGCCACCCATGTGGAGAGAGAGGTCTGCCACCCATGTGGAGAGAGAGGTCTGCCACCCATGTGGAGAGAGAGGTCTGCCACCCATGTGGAGAGAGAGGTCTGCCACCCATGTGGAGAGAGAGGTCTGCCACCCATATGGAGAGAGAGGTCTGCCACCCATGTGGAGAGAGAGGTCTGCCACCCATGTGGAGAGAGAGGTCTGCCACCCATGTGGAGAGAGGTCTGCCACCCATGTGGAGAGAGGTCTGCCACCCATGTGGAGAGAGAGGTCTACCACCCATGTGGAGAGAGGTCTGCCACCCATGTGGAGAGAGGTCTGCCACCCATGTGGAGAGAGACACATTTTTTTTATAAATCTACATCTTATTTTATCTTTATTTAACGAGGCAAGTCAGTTAAGTTCTTATTTACAATGACAGCCTACACAGGCTAAACCCGGACAACATTGGGCCAATTGTGCGCCGCCCTATGGGACTTCAAATCACGGCCGGTTGTGATACAGCCTGGATTCGAACCAGGGTGTCTGTTGTGACGCCTCTAGCACTGAGATGCATTTCTCTAAGAGCGCTGAGGGTCTCGGGAGAATAATCCATCATAATAATCCCACATAACAATAGTGAGCTAATGTAAACAGCATCTGCACAGATGGCATTTAGGCCTTACCCAAGGCCAATGCTTAGCTTACATGACCATTATTCAAGTTCACCTTTTGTGCTGCTGACTAAGATTGTCAATATCCGATAAGGCAAGCTAAAAAAATATATATATTATTACACTTGAATTCCTCTGATACTTGATAGCGTTCAAGGACAGTCAGGAATCAAAACAGCAGCAGACATGCGAATTCAATTCAGTTCTCTCTCTCTCTCTCTCTCTTGGTCTAAACTCTGTTAGTACTGTATGGATGTGTTGTGTACCAGTGAAACTGTTGCTGACTACACCACACTGATTCTCTATAACACAGTCTCATCAAACGTGTTCATTAGGTCACACTGCAACCAAATGTTTTAAAACACTTTGCAACTGAACACGACAAAGCCCAGGTTGTCCTTCCCAGTTGCGGTACCTTTTTAACCAGAATTTTGGAACAATCTTTGGGCGATTCCAGCGTGATGGATGTTACATTTGCAAGCAAAATCATAACTTTAATAAAAATTACAAAAACACATACATACATACATACATACATACATCTCCCATTGAGGGGAGTGCATAGCCAAAAAGTCAGATTTCTAAACATTGGCATGTTGGAAAAAAATCAAATCAAATTTGGTTTTCAGTTTAACTATAGCCAATTTTCTATTTACCATACGTGGAAAATGAACACATTACAAGTTAGTTATTGACAAGTACAGCGAGAGAGAAAAAAAAGCTATCTTACAGTTCTGAATGAAGAAATTAAAACAGTGCATTCTGTCGGTGGAATTTAAATCTTGATCCAACGTCACGGTCAGGTTACCATGACCAAGATCGCAACAACGGGGTCAAAGTTGAATGTATATTCAAAGGGGCAAATGGATCCAGGTGATAAATCAGATGGCAGGTTCACCTGGGAGAGATGGAGCGCCTTCTTGGGGAGGTACAGAATGTACGGACAGCGAACAGATTGGAGAAACCCTGCATGGAAGGGAGATTTTACACACCTGCTCAACATAGGGACAGCTGGCAGAAAAGATGCCTTCCATAATCACACTATTTGAGTGTATTAAAAAAAACATAGGTGGGATTTAAATACCATTTTGTAAGAAAATGTACTGATCAGATCCAGTTGAAATTAATAGTATTATTGCAGATATTACATCCCAAGAATGTAAACACTTAGCCAAATATCGATATTTGACTCCAAGTCTCGATTTCACCCTCTCGCTCGTTCTTAATCTTTTCAGACCTTATTTCCTGGAATGATCCAAGCTCGTTTCGTCACGCTCTCTCGTCTCTCTGCAGCAGACGTTATAAAGGGAGCAATATAATTGGAACATCAAATAAATCCACAATCCCAACACGCATTGCATCGTAATACGTAAAGCATGTCGGCGCCGAAAGTATCGTGATAATATCGTATCGTAAGGTCCTTATAGCTACCCTCTGCTTACTGTAGCCCACACCAACACAGGGAACTGTATCTTATTGTCAGAGATGAGTTCACTTTTAACAACGTCCCCCATGGACTTCTCCCTGAATTATTTCTCACTACAAGGCGCTGCTAAAGAGAGAAAGTATTTGATTTCATTTCACCCCCCCCCCCCCGTTAAATATCTGCAGCATAGCATATGAATCACATAGCCAACAAGACAATAGCAAGTGAAACAAGTAGACTAGATGTATCCCAAATGGCACCCTAATCCCTACATAGTGCACTACTTTTGACCAGAACCCTATGGGCTTCATGCACTACAACGGGAATAGGGTGTCATTTGGGACACTGGTCTAGGACACATTTTTTTGATATAATGATGATTAATAGGACTAATCCATTCAAGCCACATGCTTCAAATTATACAATTATTAATCGCAGACAAATCTATATAACTAAAAACAGGTGTTTTAATTAATGATGTTGTCAGTCTCATAACATTGACCTACAGTTTGATGTTTTCCTGGAGCTAGACTACTGTGTGCGCGTACGCTAATTGAATACACATCTATTGCTGCAGACTGATGATGACAATGGGAGATTTGTGCAAAAAGACTCGAGGAACACCCACGGATCTTAAATTCATTATTATATATGAAAACGTTTAAATATTTTCTTAGTACATTGAGAGCTCAGTATTTGCACCACTCACACAGTGATATTACAATTTAATGTGGTGTATGCAGGCTCCCATGCTGTTCTACAGACAGAGCAGATGGGATAATGTGGTGTATGCAGGCTCCCGTGCTGTTCTACAGACAGAGCAGATGGGATAATCTGGTGTATGCAGGCTCCCATGCTGTTCTACAGAGAGCAGATGGGATAATGTTGTGTATGCAGGCTCCCGTGCTGTTCTACAGACAGAGCAGATGTGATAATGTAATGTATGCAGGCTCCCATGCTGTTCTACAGACAGAGCAGATGGGATAATGTGGTGTATGCAGGCTCCCATGCTGTTCTACAGACAGACAGAGCAGATGGGATAATGTGGTGTATGCAGGCTCCCGTGCTGTTCTACAGACAGACAGAGCAGATGGGATAATGTGGTGTATGCAGGCTCCCGTGCTGTTCTACAGACAGAGCAGATGGGATAATGTGGTGTATGCAGGCTCCCGTGCTGTTCTACAGACAGAGCAGATGGGATAATGTAGTGTATGCAGGCTCCCGTGCTGTTCTACAGACAGAGCAGATGGGATAATGTGGTGTATGCAGGCTCCCGTGCTGTTCTACAGAGAGCAGATGGGATAATGTCGTGTATGCAGGCTCCCGTGCTGTTCTCACAGACAGAGCAGATGGGATAATGTAGTGTATGCAGGCTCCCGTGCTGTTCTACAGACAGAGCAGATGGGATAATGTGGT
>NW_025759351.1:0-4519 GCF_021184085.1 Oncorhynchus gorbuscha | reverse complement strand
ACACAGAGAGAGAGCAGAGAAGACCATAGAAGAAGACAGAGAGAGAGCAGAGAAGATACCCGATTCAGCTAGCTAATCTATCTAGGAGAAGCTAGACCTACAGCTCCAACACACCTGATTCAGCTAACTAATCTATCTAGGAGAAGCTAGACCCATCACACCTGATTCAGCTAACTAATCTATCTAGGGAGAAGCTAGACTCACCACACCTGATTCAGCTAGCTAATCTATCTAGGAGAAGCTAGACTCACCACACCTGATTCAGCTAACTAATCTATCTAGGAGAAGCTAGACTCACCACACCTGATTCAGCTAGCTAATCTATCTAGGAGAAGCTAGACTCACCACACCTGATTCAGCTAACTAATCTATCTAGGAAAATCTAGACCCACAGCTCCAACAGACCTGATTCAGCTAACTAATCTATCTAGGAGAAGCTAGACCCCCCACACCTGATTCAGCTAACTAATCTATATAGGAGAAGCTAGACCCACCACACCTGATTCAGCTAGCTAATCTATCTAGGAGAAGCTAGACCCACAGCTCCAACACACCTGACTCAGCTAGCTAATCTATCTAGGAGAAGCTAGACCCACAGCTCCAACAGACCTGATTCAGCTAACTAATCTATCTAGGAGAAGCTAGACCCACCACACCTGATTCAGCTAGCTAATCTATCTAGGAGAAGATAGACCCACAGCTCCAACAGACCTGATTCAGCTAGCTAATCTATCTAGGAGAAGCTAGACCCACAGCTCCAACAGACCTGATTCAGCTAACTAATCTATCTAGGAGAAGCTAGACCCACCACACCTGATTCAGCTAACTAATCTATCTAGGAGAAGCTAGACCCACCACACCTGATTCAGCTAGCTAATCTATCTAGGAGAAGCTAGACCCCCCACACCTGATTCAGATAACTAATCTATCTAGGCCTGGCCTGCTGAGCAGGAACGGAGCAAGAGCCTGAACGCCCAGATCTCTGGCTCTTCAGGGGGAAGAGAAGTCTCTTACCTTTTGGCCGGGGGTTTGGGGCTGGAGGGCTCAGCGATGGACAGGTCAGAGGAAGAGGTGCTGGCGAAAACCTGTTTTCGGTTGTCAGGGGAGATCCAGGCCTCCAACTTCCGGTTCTGTTTGCCATAGGTCTTCATGAACAACGGGCGGCCTGCTCGGTTCATCTTTACTTTTTTTTTTCACCAACAAGAAGATCGGGAACCGACTGTCAAATGACAAAATAATGGTGATATGGGGCGTATTCGTTACGTACACCGTTGACCGTTAAAGAACCAAACGGAAGCAAAACGAGGGTTTTCTATTGGACAAATTCAGGGAGGCGCCTTCCTGTTTCGTTCCGTACGCTTCCGTTTAATAAACGTTTTACAACAGAATTGGCGTAATGAATACGCCCCAGTTGACATATTGGGACTAAAACGTTAGTTTATATCCTCTATGCTTCCGTTTTTCTCAATTCTATGTAACGTTAGTTAACGACAGGAAAATAACATATAAAAATAAAAGTGGCATCTTTACATTGTGATTTGTTTTTTTACTATGACTAGTCAGCTTAACTATAATACCTAAAAACAGTCAACAATAGATAGATACATCGGTTTAATTAACTACTTTTTTGTGTTGTTGTTGTAGTTGACAGAGTAACGATACAATGTTTATCTTCCACCCGCCGTTACTGTCGTGACAGTAAACTCGGTTATCGTCCACAATCTGACAAAATACTCACCGAACTCAAACATTACCGTGGTAACCGTCTCTATCCGTTATCACACCTTTTTATATTTTTTGATTTAAAGCTAAAAAAATAATTAATTTAGTTACGGGATGAAATATAATACTTTATTCCGTTTTCAACAACAGCTCAGGATAGAGTCCCGCTCCCCGGTTCAAACGACACGACGCTTTCTCATTGGTCAAAACTCCACCGGATGTGAGGTAGTCTAAATATAATCAAGGTTAGAAGCACTTCCTCAAACAGCGCCGCCTGTCGGGACGGAAGGTGCGTCGAAAACTTAATGTGGACAAAATAAATATATTATATATAAATCAATTTTCAAGACATAATTTTTATAAAAATTAAAAAATGGATACCTCGATATCAATATATAAGTCTTTGTATTTCAATAATGTTTTTTAGTTTCAAGCAGAATCGTTGTCACTCGTTCTGGAAGGTTGAACTGTAACCAAGGAAACCACCAGTGGGTTCCCATTTGAGCCAGTACAGCAAAATATATTTATTTAGTATATGTCAAAATTAAAAGCAAATTTTATTTGTCTCGTACACACATTTTGCAAAAGTTTTCGTGGGTGTGGCAAAAATTCAACAGTGCAGTAATACCTAACAAAACAATACACGCACCCCCCCCCCAAATCGAGATATGAGGGTGAGCAATGTCAGAGTTCAGAATATAAACATATACATATGTATATGATGGTGTGTATAGACATTATGGACTTTATATGAATAGAGAAGAAGAGGACAGTAGGAGTTATATAGGATGAACTAGAATACAGTATATACATATGAAGTGGACAGCAGTAGTTATATAGGATGAACTAGAATACAGTATATACATATGAAGTGGACAGCAGGATGAACCATGACTAGAATACAGTATATACATATGAAGTGGACAGCAGTAGTTATATAGGATGAACCATGACTAGAATACAGTATATACATATGAAGTGGACAGCAGTAGTTATATAGGATGAACCATGACTAGAATACAGTATATATGAAGTGGACAGCAGTAGTTATATAGGATGAACCATGACTAGAATACAGTATATACATATGAAGTGGACAGCAGTAGTTATATAGGATGAACCATGACTAGAATACAGTATATACATATGAAGTGGACAGCAGTAGTTATATAGGATGAACCATGACTAGAATACAGTATATACATATGAAGTGGACAACAGGATGAACCATGACTAGAATACAGTATATACATATGAAGTGGACAGCAGGATGAACCATGACTAGAATACAGTATATACATATGAAGTGGACAGCAGGATGAACCATGACTAGAATACAGTATATTCATATGAAGTGGACAGCAGGATGGACCATGACTAGAATACAGTATATTCATATGAAGTGGACAGCAGGATGGACCATGACTAGAATACAGTATATATATATGAAGTGGACAGCAGGATGAACCATGACTAGAATACAGTATATTCATATGAAGTGGACAGCAGGATGAACCATGACTAGAATACAGTATATATATATGAAGTGGACAGCAGGATGAACCATGACTAGAATACAGTATATATATATGAAGTGGACAGCAGGATGAACCATGACTAGAATACAGTATATACATATGAAGTGGACAGCAGTAGTTATATAGGATGAACCATGACTAGAATACAGTATATACATATGAAGTGGACAGCAGTAGTTATATAGGATGAACCATGACTAGAATACAGTATATACATATGAAGTGGACAGCAGTAGTTATATAGGATGAACCATGACTAGAATACAGTATATACATATGAAGTGGACAGCAGTAGTTATATAGGATGAACCATGACTAGAATACAGTATATATGAAGTGGACAGCAGTAGTTATATAGGATGAACCATGACTAGAATACAGTATATACATATGAAGTGGACAGCAGTAGTTATATAGGATGAACCATGACTAGAATACAGTATATACATATGAAGTGGACAGCAGGATGAACCATGACTAGAATACAGTATATACATATGAAGTGGACAGCAGTAGTTATATAGGATGAACCATGACTAGAATACAGTATATACATATGAAGTGGACAGCAGGATGAACCATGACTAGAATACAGTATATTCATATGAAGTGGACAGCAGGATGGACCATGACTAGAATACAGTATATTCATATGAAGTGGACAGCAGGATGAACCATGACTAGAATACAGTATATACATATGAAGTGGACAGCAGGATGAACCATGACTAGAATACAGTATATACATATGAAGTGGACAGCAGGATGAACCATGACTAGAATACAGTATATATATATGAAGTGGACAGCAGTAGTTATATAGGATGAACCATGACTAGAATACAGTATATACATATGAAGTGGACAGCAGTAGTTATATAGGATGAACCATGACTAGAATACAGTATATACATATGAAGTGGACAGCAGTAGTTATATAGGATGAACCATGACTAGAATACAGTATATACATATGAAGTGGACAGCAGTAGTTATATAGGATGAACCATGACTAGAATACAGTATATATGAAGTGGACAGCAGTAGTTATATAGGATGAACCATGACTAGAATACAGTATATACATATGAAGTGGACAGCAGTAGTTATATAGGATGAACCATGACTAGAATACAGTATATACATATGAAGTGGACAGCAGTAGTTATATAGATGACCATGACTAGGAATACAGTATATACATATGAAGTGGACAGCAGTAGTTATATAGGATGAACTAGAATACAGTATATACATAT
>NW_025759350.1:0-4520 GCF_021184085.1 Oncorhynchus gorbuscha | reverse complement strand
TCTGACCTCCACTGTCTCCTAGACTCTCTCTGACCTCCTCTAACACTGTGTCTGTCTCCTAGACTCTCTCTGACCTCCACTGTCTCCTAGACTCCCTCTGACCTCCACTGTCTCCTAGACTCCCTCTGACCTCCACTAACACTGTGTCTGTCTCCTAGACTCCCTCTGACCTCCACTGTCTCCTAGACTCTCTCTGACCTCCACTAACACTGTGTCTGTCTCCTAGACTCCCTCTGACCTCCTCTAACACTGTGTCTGTCTCCTAGACTCCCTCTGACCTCCACTAACACTGTGTCTGTCTCCTAGACTCTCTCTGACCTCCACTGTCTCCTAGACTCCCTCTGACCTCCACTGTCTCCTAGACTCTCTCTGACCTCCACTAACACTGTGTCTGTCTCCTAGACTCCCTCTGACCTCCACTAACACTGTGTCTGTCTCCTAGACTCCCTCTGACCTCCACTGTCTCCTAGACTCTCTCTGACCTCCACTAACACTGTGTCTGTCTCCTAGACTCCCTCTGACCTCCTCTAACACTGTGTCTGTCTCCTAGACTCTCTCTGACCTCCACTGTCTCCTAGACTCTCTCTGACCTCCACTAACACTGTGTCTGTCTCCTAGACTCTCTCTGACCTCCACTAACACTGTGTCTGTCTCCTAGACTCTCTCTGACCTCCACTAACACTGTGTCTGTCTCCTAGACCCCCTCTGACCTCCACTGTCTCCTAGACTCCCTCTGACCTCCTCTAACACTGTGTCTGTCTCCTAGACCCCCTCTGACCTCCACTAACACTGTGTCTGTCTCCTAGACTCCCTCTGACCTCCACTGTCTCCTAGACTCTCTCTGACCTCCACTAACACTGTGTCTGTCTCCTAGACTCTCTCTGACCTCCACTAACACTGTGTCTGTCTCCTAGACTCTCTCTGACCTCCACTAACACTGTGTCTGTCTCCTAGACCCCCTCTGACCTCCACTGTCTCCTAGACTCCCTCTGACCTCCTCTAACACTGTGTCTGTCTCCTAGACCCCCTCTGACCTCCACTAACACTGTGTCTGTCTCCTAGACCCCCTCTGACCTCCTCTAACACTGTGTCTGTCTCCTAGACTCCCTCTGACCTCCACTGTCTCCTAGACTCTCTCTGACCTCCACTAACACTGTGTCTGTCTCCTAGACTCTCTCTGACCTCCACTAACACTGTGTCTGTCTCCTAGACTCCCTCTGACCTCCACTGTCTCCTAGACTCTCTCTGACCTCCACTAACACTGTGTCTGTCTCCTAGACTCTCTCTGACCTCCACTAACACTGTGTCTGTCTCCTAGACTCTCTCTGACCTCCACTAACACTGTGTCTGTCTCCTAGACCCCCTCTGACCTCCACTGTCTCCTAGACTCCCTCTGACCTCCACTAACACTGTGTCTGTCTCCTAGACCCCCTCTGACCTCCACTAACACTGTGTCTGTCTCCTAGACTCCCTCTGACCTCCACTGTCTCCTAGACTCTCTCTGACCTCCACTAACACTGTGTCTGTCTCCTAGACTCTCTCTGACCTCCACTAACACTGCAGTTCGTCTCCCTGTGGGACTCCCTTTCTGACTTCCATTGTTCTAGACTTCTTTCTGATTCTCTACTAACACTGTGTCTGTCTCCTAGACTCCTCTGACCCTCCATTTCAACACTGTGTCTGTCTCCCCAGACTCTCTCTGACCCCTCCACTAACACTGTGCCCGTTCCCCCTGACTCCCTCTGACTCCTCCACTACCACTGTGTCTGTCTCCTAGACTCCCTGACCTCCACTGTCTCCCAGACTCCTCTGACCTCCACTAACACTGTGTCTGTCTCCCTAGACCCCCTCTGACCTCCACTAACACTGTGTCTGTCTCCTAGACTCCCTCTGACCTCCACTAACACTGTGTCTGTCTCCTAGACCCCCTCTGACCTCCAATACTGTGTCCTCCTAGACTCCCTGACTCCACTGACCTCCACTGTCTCCTAGACTCCCTCTGACCCTCCACTAACACTGTGTCTGTCTCCTAGACCCTCTCTGACCTCCACTGTCTCCTAGACTCCCTCTGACCACCACTAACACTGTGTCTGTCTCCTAGACTCCTCTGACCTCCTCTAATACTGTGTCTGTCTCCTAGACTCTCTCTGACCTCCACTGTCTCCTGTGACTTTCTGACCTCCACTAACACTGTGTTCGTCTCCTAGACTCCCCTGACCTCCACTAACACTGTCTGTCTCCTAGACCCTCTGACCTCCACTGTGTCTCTCCTGTAGACTCCCTCTGACCCCACTAACAAGTCTCCCTGCACTCTCTGACTCTCTCCTGACCCCTCTGACCATCCACTCACTGTGTCTGTCTCCTAGACTTTCTCTGACCTCCACTAACACTGTGTCTGTCTCCTAGACCCCCTCTGACCTCCAATGTCTCCTAGACCCCCTCTGACCCTCCAACACTGTCTCCTATATAATAATAATAACCCTGACCTCCACTAACACTGACCTCCTAGACTCTCTGACCTCCACTAACACTGTGTCTGTCTCCTAGACTCTCTCTGACCTCCACTGTCTCCTAGACTCCCTCTGACCTCCACTAACACTGTGTCTGTCTCCTAGACCCCCTCTGACCTCCACTGTCTCCTAGACTCTCTCTGACCTCCACTAACACTGTGTCTGTCTCCTAGACCCCCTCTGACCTCCACTGTCTCCTAGACTCCCTCTGACCTCCACTGTCTCCTAGACTCTCTCTGACCTCCACTAACACTGTGTCTGTCTCCTAGACCCCCTCTGACCTCCACTGTCTCCTAGACCCCCTCTGACCTCCACTAACACTGTGTCTGTCTCCTAGACCCCCTCTGACCTCCACTGTCTCCTAGACTCCCTCTGACGTCCACTGTCTCCTAGACTCTCTCTGACCTCCACTAACACTGTGTCTGTCTCCTAGACTCTCTCTGACCTCCACTAACACTGTGTCTGTCTCCTAGACCCCCTCTGACCTCCACTGTCTCCTAGACTCCCTCTGACGTCCACTGTCTCCTAGACTCTCTCTGACCTCCACTAACACTGTGTCTGTCTCCTAGACTCTCTCTGACCTCCACTAACACTGTGTCTGTCTCCTAGACTCCCTCTGACCTCCACTAACACTGTGTCTGTCTCCTAGACTCTCTCTGACCTCCACTAACACTGTGTCTGTCTCCTAGACTCTCTCTGACCTCCACTGTCTCCTAGACCCCCTCTGACCTCCACTGTCTCCTAGACTCTCTCTGACCTCCACTAACACTGTGTCTGTCTCCTAGACCCCCTCTGACCTCCACTGTCTCCTAGACCCCCTCTGACCTCCACTGTCTCCTAGACTCCCTCTGACCTCCACTGTCTCCTAGACTCCCTCTGACCTCCACTGTCTCCTAGACTCCCTCTGACCTCCACTGTCTCCTAGACTCTCTCTGACCTCCACTGTCTCCTAGACTCCCTCTGACCTCCACTGTCTCCTAGACTCCCTCTGACCTCCACTGTCTCCTAGACTCCCTCTGACCTCCACTGTCTCCTAGACCCCCTCTGACCTCCACTGTCTCCTAGACTCCCTCTGACCTCCACTGTCTCCTAGACTCCCTCTGACCTCCACTGTCTCCTAGACTCCCTCTGACCTCCACTGTCTCCTAGACTCCCTCTGACCTCCACTGTCTCCTAGACTCCCTCTGACCTCCACTGTCTCCTAGACTCTCTCTGACCTCCACTAACACTGTGTCTGTCTCCTAGACTCTCTCTGACCTCCACTAACACTGTGTCTGTCTCCTAGACCCCCTCTGACCTCCACTAACACTGTGTCTGTCTCCTAGACTCTCTCTGACCTCCACTGTCTCCTAGACTCCCTCTGACCTCCACTGTCTCCTAGACTCCCTCTGACCTCCACTGTCTCCTAGACTCCCTCTGACCTCCACTGTCTCCTAGACTCTCTCTGACCTCCACTAACACTGTGTCTGTCTCCTAGACTCTCTCTGACCTCCACTAACACTGTGTCTGTCTCCTAGACCCCCTCTGACCTCCACTGTCTCCTAGACTCCCTCTGACCTCCACTAACACTGTGTCTGTCTCCTAGACTCCCTCTGACCTCCACTAACACTGTGTCTGTCTCCTAGACCCCCTCTGACCTCCACTGTCTCCTAGACTCTCTCTGACCTCCACTGTCTCCTAGACTCCCTCTGACCTCCACTGTCTCCTAGACTCTCTCTGACCTCCACTAACACTGTGTCTGTCTCCTAGACCCCCTCTGACCTCCACTGTCTCCTAGACTCTCTCTGACCTCCACTGTCTCCTAGACTCCCTCTGACCTCCACTGTCTCCTAGACTCCCTCTGACCTCCACTGTCTCCTAGACTCTCTCTGACCTCCACTAACACTGTGTCTGTCTCCTAGACCCCCTCTGACCTCCACTGTCTCCTAGACTCTCTCTGACCTCCACTGTCTCCTAGACCCCCTCTGACCTCCACTGTCTCCTAGACTCTCTCTGACCTCCACTAACACT
>NW_025759349.1:0-4520 GCF_021184085.1 Oncorhynchus gorbuscha | reverse complement strand
TGTGAACCTGTCCGAATGAGGAAAGCTAGTGATTTTTAACAAGTACAAGATATTCTTTCCTTCAATCTTGATGCAGATTCAGACACAATAATTCTCAGGTCATGCATTCTTCGATTATGAAAGTTGAACAACAATGTCAAGCTTTTCAAAGCAACAAGACCAGTCTTTTTGGGAATTACCAAATATGTTCAAATTTGCTGAGCTAATGAAATTAAACGACCACGAAGGGACTCAAACTCTCAATCTTCTGATTCGAAGTCAGACACCTTATCCATTAGGCCAAGCAGTCTATGTTACAGCCCTTTTGACATCATAGAGACTTTGCTATGCAACAATAGACATCAAATTGTGAACCTGTCCGAATGAGGAAAGCTAGTGATTTTAACAAGTACAAAGATACTCTTTCCTTCAATCTTGCGATGCAGATTCAGACACAATAATTCTCAGGCCTTGCAGTCTTAGATTATTAAAGTTGAACAACAATGTCCAAGCTTTTCAAAGCAACAAGACCAATGCCTTATTTAGGAAATTGCAAACATGTACGAATTAGCTGAGCTAATGAAATTAAACGACCCTATTTGACATCATACAGACTTTGCTATGCAACAGTACACATCAAAGTTGTGAACCTGTCCGAATGAGGAAAGCTAGTGATATTTAACAAGTAAGAAGAGACCTTTTCCCTCAATCTTGCGATGCAGAGTCAGACACAATAATTCTCAGGCCTTGCAATATTAGATTATTAAAGATGAATAACAATGTCTTAGCTTTTCAAAGCAACAAGATTTCCCTTATTTCGGAAATTGCAAACATTCCAATTGATTTAATGACATTAATCGACCACGAAAATGCTTCAAAACCTGTTCAACACCACCTTCTACTCCATATTCTCCGATATGACATCAAACAGACGTTTAGCTAGTGATATTTTACAAGTACGAAAAGACTATGTCCCTCAATCTTGCGATGCCGAACCAGACACAATATTTCTCAGGCCTTTCAGTCTTAGATTATTAAAGAACAAAAATGTCCAAGCTTTTCAATGCAACAAAACCAATGCCTTATTTCAGGAAATTGCAAACATGTTCAAATTAGCTGAGCTTATGAAATGAATTGACCATGAAGGGACTCGAACCCTCAATCTTCTGATTCGAAGTCAGACGCCTTATCCATTAGGCCACACAGTCTATGTGATACATCCCTATTTGACATCATAGAGACTTTGCTATACAACAATAGACATCAAATTGTGAACCTGTCCGAGTGAGGAAAGCGAGTGATTTTTAACAAGTACAAAGACACTCTTTCCTTCAATCTTGCGATGCAGATTCAAACACAATAATTCTCAGGCCTTGCAGTCTTAGATTATTAAAGTTGAACAACAATTTCCAATCTTTTCAAAGCAACAAGACCAATGCCTTATTTAGGTAAATTGCTAACATGTCCATATTAGCTGATTTAATGACATTAAACGACCACGAAAATGCTTCAAAACATAAATTTTCTGCTTCAAAGTAAGACGCCTTATCCACGAGGCAACACCTTCTACTCCATATTCTCCGATATGACATCAAACAGACGTTGCTTAGCAACAAAAGACATCAATATTGTGAACCTATCCGAATGAGGAAAGCTAGTGATATTTTACAAGTACGAAAAAACTATGTCCCTCAATCTTGCGATGCTGAATCAGACACAATATTTCTCAGGCCTTTCAGTATTAGATTATTAAAGTTGAACAAAAAATGTCCAAGCAACAAGAGCAATGCCTTATTTCAGGAATTGCAGACATGTTCAAATTAGCTGAGCTTATGAAATTAAATGACCACGAAGGGAATCGAACCCTCAATCATCTGATTTGAAGTCAGACGCCTTATCCATTAGTCCACGCAGTCTATGTGATACTACACCCCTATTTGACATCATAGAGACTTTGCTATGCAACAATAGACATCAAATTGTGGACCTGTCCGAATGAGGAAAGCGAGTGATTTTTAACAAGTAGAAAGATACTCTTTCCTTCAATCTTGCGATGCAGATTCAGACACAATAATTCTCAGGCCTTGCAGTCTTAGATTATTAAAGTTGAACAACAATGTCCAAGCTTTTCAAAGCAACAAGACCAATGCCTTATTTAGGGAAATTGCTAACATGTCCATATTAGCTGATTTAATGACATTAAACGACCACGAAAATGCTTCAAAACATACATTTTCTGCTTCAAAGTAAGACGCCTTATCCACGAGGCAACACCTTCTACTCCATATTCTCCGATATGACATCAAACAGACGTTGCTTAGCAACAAAAGACATCAAATTGTGAACCTGTCCGAATGAGGAAAGCTAGTGATTTTTAACAAGTACAAAGATACTCTTTCCTTCAATCTTGCGATGCAGATTCAGACACAATAATTCTCAGGCCTTGCAGTCTTAGATTATTAAAGTTGAACAACAATGTCCAAGCTTTTCAAAGCAACAAAACCAATGCCTTATTTCAGGAAATTGCAAACATGTCCATATTTGCTGATTTAATGACATTAAACGACCACGAAAATGCTTCAAAACCTCAATTTTCTGTTTTGAAGTAAGACGCCTTATCCACGAGCCAACACCTTCTACTCCATATTCTCCGATATGACATCAAACAGACGTTGCATAGCAACAACAGACATCAAAATTGTGAACCTATCCGAATGAGGAAAGCTAGTGATATTTTACAAGTACGAAAAGACTATGTCCCTCAATCTTGCGATGCCGAATCAGACACAATATTTCTCAGGCCTTTCAGTCTTAGACTATTCGATTATGAAAGTTGAACAACAATGTCCAAGCTTTTCAAAGCAACAAGACCAATGCCTTATTTAGGGAAATTGCAAACATGTACGAATTAGCTGAGCTAATTAAATTAAACGACCCTATTTGACATCATACAGACTTTGCAATGCAACAGTAGACATCAAAGTTGTGAACCTGTCCGAATGAGGAAAGCTAGTGATATCTTTTAACAAGTAAGAATTAAAGATGAATAACAACCTTTTCCCTCAATCTTGCTGATTTTGCAGAATCAGACACCTATATTTTCTGTTTTGCAATATTTAAAGGCCTGTCCCAATGAGGAAAGCTAGTGATATTTAACAAGTAAGAAGATACCTTTTCCCTCAATCTTATTAGATATTAGATAATTAAAGATGAATAACAATGTCTTAGCTTTTCAAAGCAACAAGATTTCCCTTATTTCGGGAAATTGCAAACATGTCCATATTTGCTGATTTTTATGACATTAAACAACCACGAAAATGCTTCAAAACATAATTTTCTGTTTTGAAGTAAGACGCCTTATCCACGAGGCAACACCTTCTACTCCATATTCTCCGATATGACATCAAACAGACGTTGCATTAGCAACAACATTACATTACATTACATTTAAGTCATTTAGCAGACGCTCTTATCCAGAGCGAGTTACATCAAATTGTGAACCTGTCCGAATGAGGAAAGCCTGTGATTTTTAACAAGTACAAAGATATTCTTTCCTTCAATCTTGCGATGCAGATTCAGACACAATAATTTTTCAGGTCATGCAGTCTTCGGATTATGAAAGTTGAACAACAATGTACAAGCTTTTCAAAGCAACAAGACCATGCCTTATTTCAGGAAATTGCAAACATGTTCAAATTGGCTGAGCTTATGAAATTAAACCACCACGAAGGGACTCGAACCTCAATCTTCTGATTCAAAGTCAGACACCTTATCCATTAGGCCAAGCAGTCTATTTGATACAGCCCTTTTTGACATCATAGAGACTTTGCTATGCAACAATAGACATCAAATTGTGAACCTGTCCGAATGAGGAAAGCTAGTGATTTTTAACAAGTACAAAGATACTCTTTCCTTCAATCTTGCGATGCAGATTCAGACACAATAATTCTCAGGCCTTGCAGTCTTAGATTATTAAAGTTGAACAACAATGTCCAAGCTTTTCAAGCAACAAAACCAATGCCTTATTTCGGGAAATTGCAAACATGTCCATATTAGCTGATTTAATGACATTAACGACCACGAAAATGCTTCAAAACCTCAATTTTTTCTGTTATGAAGTAAAGACGCCTTATCCACGAGGCAACACCTTCTTACTCCATATTCTCCGATATGACATCAAACAGACGTTGCTTAGCAACAAAAGACATCAAAATTGTGAACCTATCCGAATGAGGAAAGCTAGTGATATTTTACAAGTACGAAAAGACTATGTCCCTCAATCTTGCGATGCCGAATCAGACACAATATTTCTCAGGCCTTTCAGTCTTAGATTATTAAAGTTGAACAAAAATGTCCAAGCTTTTCAATGCAACAAAACCAATGCCTTATTTCAGGAAATTGCAAACATGTTCAAATTAGCTGAGCTTATGAAATTAAAAGACCACGAAGGGACTCGAACCTCAATTTTCTGATTTGAAGTCATTTTAACAAGTACAAAGATACTCTTTCCTTCAATCTTGCGATGCAGATTCAGACACAAT
>NW_025759348.1:0-4521 GCF_021184085.1 Oncorhynchus gorbuscha | reverse complement strand
ATACTCTCTGTCGGCTCCCGAACGTAAGGCTCTCGAGGATTATTTGTCTGTGTCTCTTGACGCTGGTACCATAGTGCCTTCTTCTTCTCCGGCCGGGGCGGGTTCTTTTTTGTTAAGAAGAAGGACGTGCATTTGCGCCCCTGCGTGATTATCGAGGGCTGAATGACATAACGGTTAAGAATCGTTATCCGCTCCTTATGTCATCAGCCTTCGAGATTCTGCAGGGAGCCAGGTGTTTACTAAGTTGGACCTTCGTAACGCTTACCATCTGCATGATCAGAGAGGGGGACGAGTGGAAAAACGGCGGCGAACACCCGTTAGGGCATTTGAGTACCGGGTTCTGCCGTTCGGTCCGCCAATGCGCCAGCTAAGCCAGGCATTAGTTAATGATGTTCTGAGAGACATGCTGAACATTTTTGTTTTTGTCTATCTTGACGATATCCTGATTTTTCTCCGTCACTCGAGATTCATGTTCAGCACGTCTCGACGTGTTCTACAGCGCCTTTTAGAGAATTGTCTCTACGTAAAGGCTGAGAAGTGCTCTTTTCATGTCTCCTCCGTTACTTTTTCGGTTCCGTTATTTCCGCTGAAGGCATTCAGATGGATTCCGCTAAGGTCCAAGCTGTCAGTGATTGGCCCGTTCCAAGGTCACGTGTCGAGTTGCAGCGCTTTAGGTTTCGCTTAATTTCTATCGGGCGTTTCTCATTCAGAATTTCGGTCAAGTTGCTGCCCTCTCACAGCTCTTACTTCTGTCAAGACGTGTTTTAAGTGGTCCGGTTCCGCCAGGAGCTTTTGATCTTCTAAAAGAACGCTTACGTCCGCTCCTATCCTCGTTACTCCTGACGTCACTAGACAATTCATTGTCGAGGTTGACGCTTCAGAGGTAGGCGTGGGAGCCATTCTATCCCAGCGCTTCCAGTCTGACGATAAGGTTCATCCTTGCGCTTATTTTTCTCATCGCCTGTCGCCATCTGAGCGCAACTATGATGTGGGTAACCGTGAACTGCTCGCCATCCGCTTAGCTCCTAGGCGAATGGCGACAGTGGTTGAGGGGGCGACCGTTCCTTTGTCGTTTGGACAGACCATAAGAACCTTGAGTACATCCGTTCTGCCAAACGACTTAATGCCCGTCAAGTCTTGGGCGTTGTTTTTCGCTCGAAGTTTGTGATTTTCTACCGTCCGGTAGCAAGAACACCAAGCCTGATGCCTTTATCCCGTCTGTTTAGTTCTTCTTCTGTGGCTTCTACTGATCTCGAGGGGATTCTTCCTTATGGGCGTGTTGTCGGTTGACAGTCTGGGAATTGAAAGACAGGTTAAGCAAGCACTCACGCACACTGCGCCGCCGCGCGCTTGTCCTAGTAACCTCCTTTCGCTCCTGTTTCCACCGTCTGGCTGTTCTTCAGTGGGCTCACTCTGCCAAGTTAGCTGGTCATCCCGGTGTTCGAGGCACTCTTGCGTCTATTCGCCAGCGCTTTGGTGGCCGACTCAGGAGCGTGACACGCGCCGTTTCGTGGCTGCGTGTTCAGATTGCGCGCAGAAGAAGTCTGGTAATTTTTTTTTCTGCTTCTGCTCCTGGTCTTGCTGGGTCTCAGTCTGTTCCCTGCCATCGCATCTCTCCTGTTCTTGTCCCTGCCCTTGCTGTGTCTCAGTCTGTCCCTAGTTCTCATTTTTTTTAGAGTAGTACCCTAGTTTCCCTTTTTATCGTTTTCGTTACGGTCCTGAGGAGAGGAGTTGGGTTCTTCGGGACGTGCTGGACCGTTTGATCTATGATTTCCTCCGTTGCTGCCAGTGTTCTTCCCCGAGAGCGCCAGGAGGCGCTCGGTGAGTGGGGGGTACTGTCATGTTTGTCATTTATTATCATGTCTTGTCCCTGTGCTCCCCATGCTATTCGTTCCCTCTGCTGGTCTTATTTGGTTCTTTCCCTCCTATCCCTCTCTCTCTCCCTCCCTCTTCACTCTCTCGCTCTCTTCTGCTCCGTTCCTGCTCCCAGCTGTTCCTATTCCCCTAATCATCATTTAGTCTTCCACACCTGTTCCCCGATCCTTTCCCCTGATTAAATTCCCTATTTATTCCTTTGTAATCCGTTCCTGTTCCGTCGGTTCCTTGTTTTGTATTCCATGCTGTAATTGCGTTTCGCCTGTCCTGTCGTGTTTTTTGCCGTGATTGTATCACCCTGTCCTGTCGTGTTTTGTGCCTTCTTCAGACGCTGGGTGAGCAGGTGTCTCAGTTGACTACGGCCTGCGCCACCCGGGTTGACCTGCAGTCTGTGGCCGCTTCTCCAGTTGTTTTCCCTCTACTATCTAGAGGATTTCAGTTATTCGGTTTTGAGCATTAATAAACTCTGTTTCTGTTAAGTCGCGTTTGGGTCCTCCTTCACCTGCATAACAATAACTATGCCACTTTGTTTACATACTCATCTCATATGTATATACTGTACTCGATACCATCTACTGTTGTCATGTTTGTCATTTATTGTCATTCTTTCCCTCCTATCCCTCTCTCCCCCCTCCCTCTCTCACTCTCTCGCTCTCTCTTCTCTGTCGTTCCGTTCCTGCTCCCAGCTGTTCCTATTCCCCTAATCATCATTTAGTCTTCCCACACCTGTTCCCGATCCTTTCCCTGATTAGATTCCTATTTATTCCTTTGTAATCCGTTCCTGTTCCGTCGGTTCCTTGTTTTGTATTCCATGCTGTAATTGCGTTTCGCCTGTCCTGTCGTGTTTTTGCCGTGATTGTGTATCACCCTGTCCTGTCGTGTTTTGTGCCTTCTTCAGACGCTGCGTGTGAGCAGGTGTCTCAGTTGACTACGGCCTGCGCCTACCCGAAGCGACCTGCAGTCTGTGGCCGCTTCTCCAGTTGTTTTCCTCTACTATCTAGAGGATTTCAGTTATTCGGTTTTGAGCATTAATAAACTCTGTTTCTGTTAAGTCGCGTTTGGGTCCTCCTTCACCTGCATAACAGAAGGAACCGACCAAGAATGGACCCAGCGACTTCAGACGCTGTTTACACTGCCGTCAAGATCCAAGGAGCCATGCTCGGCAGACACGAGCAGGAATTGTCTGCTGCTCGCCATGCCGTGGAGAACCTGGCCGCTCAGGTTTCCGACCTCTCTGGACAGTTCCAGAGTCTACGTCTCCGTGCCACCTGTTACTCCCTGGCCTGCCGAGCCTCCAGAACCCAGGGTTAATAACCCACCTTGCTACTCCTCGGCAGCCTACTGAGTGCCGCCCCTTTCTCACGCAGGAGATTGTGTTCTCTTCCAACCCCACACATACTCTAGAGAGAGAGCTCGGGGTTGCTTTACGCCATTTCACTCCTTACTGGCCGGGCTCGAGAATGGGGCACAGCTATCTGGGAGGCAAGGGCTGATTGCTCTAACAGATTCCAGAACTTTAAAGAGGAGATGATTCGGTTTTTGACCGTTCAGTTTTTGGTGAGGAGGGGTTTCTCTAGGGCCCTGGGCTTCCTTATGCCAAGGTGAACGGTCCATAACGGATTATTCCATTGAGTTTCGCACTCTTGCTGCCT
The DNA here is from genome assembly GCF_021184085.1 of Oncorhynchus gorbuscha. Taxonomy (NCBI): domain Eukaryota; kingdom Metazoa; phylum Chordata; class Actinopteri; order Salmoniformes; family Salmonidae; genus Oncorhynchus; species Oncorhynchus gorbuscha. The sequence continues at coordinate 994 of NW_025759348.1, read as the reverse complement.
CTAGTGAGTGGAACGAGCCGGCGTTGCTCGCTCGTTTTCTGAGGACTCCACGAGGGTTAAGGATGAGATTCTTTCCCGGGAGGTTCCTTCAGATGTGGACTTTGATTGCTCTCGCCATCCGCATAGAACGACGGGTAGATCTTCTGGCCACCGGGCTCGTGGGAAGAGAGCTCGCATCAACGGTGTTTCCCTGCTCCGCATCGCAACCATCTCCTCCTCTGGCTTTGAGACTGAGCCCATGCAGCTGGGAGGGATTCGGGATCTCGAATAAGGAGAGGGAACAGAGGATCACCAACCGCCTGTGCCTCTATTGCGGAGTTGCTGGACATTTTGTTATTTCATGTCCAGTAAGAGGCCAGAGCCCATCAGTAAGCGGAGGGCTACTGGTGAGCGCTACTACTCAGGTCCCTTCATCTAGATCTTGTACTAGGCTATGTCGGTCCATCTACGCTGACCGGTTCAAAAGTGCTATGCAGTGCCTTGATTGACTTTGGGGCTGAGGGTTGTTTCATGGACGAAGCATGGGTTCGGAAACATAACATTCCTTTCAGACCATTAGACAAGCCTACGCCCATGTTTGCCTTAGATGGTAGTCATCTTCCCAGTATCAAATTTGAGACACTACCTTTAACTCTCACAGTATCTGGTAACCACAGTGAGACTATTTCTTTTTTGATTTTCCGTTCACCGTTTACACCTGTTGTTTTGGGTCATCCCTGGCTAGTATGTCATAATCCTTCTATTAATTGGTCTAGTAATTCTATCCTATCCTGGAACGTTTCTTGTCATGTGAAGTGTTTAATGTCTGCCATCCCTCCCGTTTCTTCTCTCCCTACTTCTCAGGAGGAACCTGGCGATTTGACAGGAGTGCCGGAGGAATATCATGATCTGCGCACGGTCTTCAGTCGGTCCCGAGCCAACTCCCTTCCTCCTCACCGGTCGTATGATTGTAGTATTGATCTCCTTCCAGGGACCACGCCTCCTCGAGGTAGAC
>NW_025759347.1:0-4521 GCF_021184085.1 Oncorhynchus gorbuscha | reverse complement strand
ATATTATGTGAAACACTACCTTTAACCCTCTCTACTGTATCTGGTAACCATAGTGAGACCATTTCTTTTTGATTTTTTGTTCACCTTACACCTGTTGTTTTGGGTCATCCCTGGCTATGTGTCATAATCCTTCTTTTGATTGGTCTAGTAATTCTATCCTATCCTGAACGTTTCTGTTACATTTATTTTACATTTAAGTCATTTAGCAGACGCTCTATCCAGAGCGACTTACAAATTGGTGCATTCACCTTTATGACATCCAGTGGACAGTCACTAACAATAGTGCATCTAAAACTTAGGGTGGGGTGAGAGGGTCACTTAACCTATCCTAGGTATTCCTTAAAGAGGTGGGGTTTCAGGTGTTCTGATGTGTGGGATTGACTCGCTGTCCTGGGCATGCCGTGAGGGAGTTTGTTCCACCATTGGGGGCCAGGGCAGCGAACAGTTTTGACTGGGCTGAGCAAGCTGTACTTCCTCAGTGGCAGGGAGGCTAGAGCAGGCCAGAGGTGGATGAACGCAGTGCCCTTGTTTGGGTGTAGGGCCTGATCAGAGCCTGGAGGTACTGAGGTGCCGCCTCCCTCACAGTCTGCGCAGGCAAGCACCATGGTCTTGTAGCGGATGCGAAGCCTAACTGGAAGCCAGTGGAGAGAACGGAGGAGCGGGGTGACGTGAGAGAACTTGGGAAGGTTGAACACCAGACGGGCTGCGGCGCCCTGATGAGTTGAAGGGGTTTAATGGCACAGGCAGGGAGCCCAGCCAACAGCGAGTTGCAGTAATCCAGACGGGAGATGACAAGGCCTGATTAGGACCTGCGCCGCTTCCTGTGTGAGGCAGGGTCGACTGGGATGTTGTAGAGCATGAATCTACAGGAACGGGCCACCGCCTTGATGTTAGTTGAGAATCCACAGTGGTGTTGTCCAGGATCACGCCAAGGTTCTTGGCGCCCTGGGAGGAGGACACAATGGGAGTTGTCGACCGCATGGCGGAGATCATGAACGGGCAGTCCTTCCCCCGGGAGGAAGAGCAGTCCGTCTTGCCGAGGTTCAGCTTGAGGTGGTGATCCGTCATCCACACTGATATGTCTGCCAGACATGCAGAGATGCGATTCGCCACCTGGTCAGGAAGGGGAAAGGAGAAGATTAATTGTGTGTCGTCTGCATAGCAATGATAAGAGAGACCATGTGAGGTTATGACAGAGCCAAGTGACTTGGTGTATAGCGAGAATAGGAGAGGGCCAAGAACAGAGCTCCTGGGGACACCAGTGGTGAGAGCGTGGTGAGGAGACAGATTCTCGCCACGCCACCTGGTAGGAGCGACCTGTCAGGGTAGGACGCAACTGGCGTGGGCGCCGGATGCCCAACTCGGAGAGGGTGGAGAGGAGGATTCTGATGGTTCACAGTATCGAAGGCAGCCGATAGATCTAGAAGGATGAGAGCAGAGGAGAGTTAGCTTTAGCAGTGCGGAGCGCCCGTGATACAGAGGAGAGCAGTCTCAGTTGAATGACTAGTCTTGAAACCTGACTGATTTGATCAAGAAGGTCATCTAGAGAGAGATAGCGGGAGAGCTGGCCAAGGACGGCACGTTCAAGAGTTTTGGAGAGAAAAGAAAGAAGGATACTGGTCTGTAATTGTTGACATCGGAGGGATCGAGTGTAGGTTTTTTCAGAAGGGGTGCAACTCTCGCTCTCTTTGAAGACGGAAGGGACGTAGCCAACGGTCAGGAATGAGTTGATGAGCGAGGTGAGGTAAGGGAGAAGGTCTCCGGAATGGTCTGGAGAAGAGAGAGGAGGGGATAGGGTCAAGCGGGCAGGTTGTTGGGCGGCCGGCTGTCACAAGACGCGAGATTTCATCTGGAGAGAGGGGGAGAAAGAGGTCAGAGCACAGGGTAGGGCAGTGTGAGCAGAACTACGTGTCGTTTGACTTAGGCAACGAGGATCGATGTCTGTCGACCTTCTTTTCAAAATGGTTGACGAAGTCATCTGCAGAGAGGGGAGGAGGGGGGAGGGGCGGAGGATTCAGGAGGGAGGAGAAGGTGGCAAAGAGCTTCCTAGGGTTAGAGGCAGATGCTTGGAATTTAGCGGTAGAAAGTGGCTTTAGCAGAGACAGAGGAGGAAAATGTAGAGAGGAGGGAGTGAAAAGGATGCCAGGTCCGCAGGAGGCGAAGCGTTTTCTCCATTTCGCCGGCTGCCCGGGAGCTCCTGTTCTGTGAGCTCGCAATGAGTCATCGAGCCACGGAGCGGAGGGAGGACCGAGCCGGCCTGGAGGATAGGGGACATAGAGAGTCAAGGGATGCAGAGAGGGGAGAGGAGGGTTGAGGAGGCAGAATCAGAGATAGGTGGGAAAGGTTTGGTCGGAGGGAAGAGATGATAGATGGAAGAGGAGAGAGAAGCGGGGAGAGAGAGCGAAGGTTGGGACGGCGCGATACCATCCGAGTAGGGGCAGTGTGGGAGGTGTTGATGAGAGCGAGAGGGAAAAGGATAAGGCAGTGGTCGGAGACTTGGAGGGGAGTTGCAGTGAGGTTAGTGGAAGAACAGCATCTAGTAAAGATGAGGTCCGAGCGTATTGCCTGCCTTGTGAGTAGGGGGAAGGTGAGAGGGTGAGGTCAAAAGAGGAGAGGAGTGGAAAGAAGGAGGCAGAGAGGAAAGAGTCAAAGGTAGACGGGGAGGTTAAAGTCGCCCCAGAACTGTGAGAGGTGAGCCGTCCCCAGGAAAGGAGCTTATCAAGGCATCGTTTATTGATGAACTCTCCAGGGAACCTGGAGGGCGATAAATGATAAGGATGTTAAGCTTGAAAGGGCTAGTAACTGTGACAGCATGGAATTAAAGGAGGCGATAGACAGATGGTAAGGGAGAAAGAGAGAATGACCACTTGGGAGAGATGAGGATCCTGGTGCCACTACCCGCTGACCAGATGCTCTTTGGGGTGCGAGAACACGTGGGCGGACGAAGAGAGAGCAGTAGGAGTAGCAGTGTTGTCTGTGGTGATCCATGTTTCCGTCAGTGCCAAGAAGTCGAGGGACTGGAGGGAGGCATAGGCTGAGATGAACTCTCTGACCGCAGATTGGCAGTTCCAGAGGCTACCGGAGACCTGAACTCCACGTGGGTCAGGCGCGCTGGGACCACCAGAGTAGGGTGGCCGCGCCACGCGGTGAGGAGCGTTTGTATGGTCTGTGCAGAGAGGAGAGAACAGGGATAAACAGACACATAGTTGACAGGCTACAGAAGAGGCTACGCTAATGCAAAGGAGATTGAATGACAAGTGGACTACACGTCTCGAATGTTCAGAAAGTTAAGCCACGTAGCAAGAATCTTATTGACTAAAATGATTAAATGATACAGTACTGCTGAAGTAGGGCCAGCTGGCAGTGGGTGCGTTGTTGACACTACACTAATCAAGTCATTCCGTTGAGTGTAATAGTTTCTGCAGTGTTGTTATTCGGGGGCTAGCAGGCTAGCTAGCAGTGTTGTTTACGCGACGCAGCGTTAAAAGAACGACAATAGATGGCTAGCTAACCTAGAAAATCGCTCTAGACTACACAATTATCTTTGATACAAAGATTTGCTATGTAGCTAGCTAAGTAGCTAGCTACGATCAAACAAATCAAACCGTTGTACTGTAATGAAATGAAGTGAAAATGTGATACAACCTGTGAATGCGACCGGTAGTTGAGTTCTATACAGAAGACGTTGGCTAGCGTTGGCTAGCTGTTGGCTAGCTAGCAGAGTCACCTACGTTAAGGACGACAAATAGCTGGCTAGCTAACCTCGGTAAATTAAGATAATCACTCTAAGACTACACACCTAAACCTAAACAACACAATTATCTTGGATACGATGATACGATGATACGAAGACAGCAAAGACAGCTATGTAGGGTAGCTAACACTAAACTAATCAAGTCGCCAGTTGAGTGTAAAAGTTTCTCAGTGCAGCTAATCAGTGGACGTTAGCTAGCTGGCTAGTGAAGACTACGTTAGGACGGCGAAATACGATAATTACGCAATTATCTTTGATACAAAGACGGCTATGTAGCTAGCTGAGAAGAAATTGCTAAGATAAGACAAATCAAACCGTTGTGATATAATGAAATATAATGAAAAAGTTATACTACCCGTTGGAGCGACGTGCAGATGCGACCACTCGCTCCAACCGGAACCGGAACTTCTTGTCATGTGAAGTGTTTAATGTCTGCTATCCCTCCTGTTTCTTCTGTCCCCTCTTCTCAGGAGGAACCTGGTGATTTGACAGGAGTGCCGGAGGAATATCATGATCTGCGCACGGTCTTCAGTCGGTCCAGAGCCAACTCCCTTCCTCCTCACCGGTCGTATGATTGTTGTTCTGATCTCCTCAAGAAGCGTTTTGCATCCGCTCCTATCCTTGTTGCACCTGACGTCACTAAACAGTTTATTGTCGAGGTTGACGCCGTGGGTGGGCGCGGGGACATTCTGTCCCAGCTCCGAATACTGATCATGGGGTCCACCTCTGCCGCCGCATTTTTCTCATCGCCTGTCACCGTCGGAACG
>NW_025759346.1:0-4522 GCF_021184085.1 Oncorhynchus gorbuscha | reverse complement strand
TTTATTATCATGTCTTGTCCCTGTGCTCCCCATGCTATTCGTTTCCCTCTGCTTCTTTCCCTCCTATCCCTCTCTCTCCCCCTCCCTCTCTCACTCTCTCGCTCTCTCTTCTCTCTGTCGTTCCGTTCCTGCTCCCAGCTGTTCCTATTCCCCTAATCATCATTTAGTCTTCCCACACCTGTTCCCGATCCTTTCCCCTGATTAGATTCCCTATTTATTCCTTTGTGTTCCGTTCCTGTTCCGTCGGTTCCTTATATTGTATTCACCATGCTGTGATTGCGTTTCGCCCTGTCCTGTCGTGTTTTTGCCGTGATTGTGTATCACCCTGTTCTGTCGTGTTTTTGTGCCTTCATCAGACGCTGCGTGTGAGCAGGTGTCTCAGTCGACTACGGCCTGCGCCTACCCGGCGACCTGCAGTCTGTGGCCGCTTCTCCAGTTGTTTTCCCTCTACAAATCTAGAGGATGTCAGTTATTCCGTTTTGAACATTATTAAACTCTGCTTCTGTTAAGTCGCTTTTGGGTCCTCTTTTACCAGCATGACAGAAGGAACCGACCAAGGAATGGACCCAGCGACTTCAGACGCTCGTTACACTGCCGTCGAGTTCCAAGGAGCCATGCTCGGCAGACACGAGCAGGAATTGTCTGCTGCTCGCCATGCCGTGGAGAACCTGGCCGCTCAGGTTTCCGACCTCTCTGGACAGTTCCAGAGTCTACGTCTCGTGCCACCTGTTACTCCCTGGCCTGCCGAGCCTCCAGAACCCAGGGTTAATAACCCACCTTGCTACTCCGGGCAGCCCACTGAGTGCCGCTCCTTTCTCACGCAGTGTGAGATTGTGTTCTCTCTCCAACCCCACACATACTCTAGAGAGAGAGCTCGGGTTGCTTACGTCATTTCACTCCTTACTGGCCGGGCTCGAGAATGGGGCACAGCTATCTGGGAGGCAAGGGCTGATTGCTCTAACAGATTCCAGAACTTTAAAGAGGAGATGATTCGGGTTTTTGACCGTTCAGTTTTTGGTGAGGAGGCTTCTAGGGCCCTGGCTTCCTTATGCCAAGGTGAACGGTCCATAACGGATTATTCCATTGAGTTTCGCACTCTTGCTGCCTCTAGTGAGTGGAACGAGCCGGCGCTGCTCGCTCGTTTTCTGGAGGGACTCCACGCAGCGGTTAAGGATGAGATTCTCTCCCGGGAGGTTCCTTCAGATGTGGACTCTTTGATTGCTCTCGCCATCCGCATAGAACGACGGGTAGATCTTCGTCACCGGGCTCGTGGAAGAGAGCTCGCATCAACGGTGTTTCCCTGCTCCGCATCGCAACCATCTCCCTCCTCTGGCTTTGAGACTGAGCCCATGCAGCTGGGAGGGATTCGCATCTCGAATAAGGAGAGGGAACGGAGGATCACCAACCGCCTGTGCCTCTATTGCGGAGTTGCTGGACATTTTGTTAATTCATGTCCAGTAAGAGGCCAGAGCCCATCAGTAAGCGGAGGGCTACTGGTGAGCGCTACTACTCAGTCCTCTTCATCTAGATCTTGTACTACTATGTCGGTCCATCTACGCTGGACCGGTTCGGGTGCTACATGCAGTGCCTTGATTGACTCTGGGGCTGAGGGTTGTTTCATGGACGAAGCATGGGTTCGGAAACATAACATTCCTTTCAGACCGTTAGACAAGCCTACGCCCATGTTTGCCTTAGATGGTAGTCATCTTCCCAGTATCAAATTTGAGACACTACCTTTAACTCTCACAGTATCTGGTAACCACAGTGAGACTATTTCTTTTTTGATTTTCCGTTCACCGTTTACACCTGTTGTTTTGGGTCATCCCTGGCTAGTATGTCATAATCCTTCTATTAATTGGTCTAGTAATTCTATCCTATCCTGGAACGTTTCTTGTCATGTGAAGTGTTTAATGTCTGCCATCCCTCCCGTTTCTTCTCTCCCTACTTCTCAGGAGGAACCTGGCGATTTGACAGGAGTGCCGGAGGAATATCATGATCTGCGCACGGTCTTCAGTCGGTCCCGAGCCAACTCCCTTCCTCCTCACCGGTCGTATGATTGTAGTATTGATCTCCTTCCAGGGACCACGCCTCCTCGAGGTAGACTATACTCTCTGTCGGCTCCCGAACGTAAGGCTCTCGAGGATTATTTGTCTGTGTCTCTTGGACGCCGGTACCATAGTGCCTTCTTCTTCTCCGGCCGGGGCGGGGTTCTTTTTGTTAAGAAGAAGGACGGTACTCTGCGCCCCTGCGTGGATATCGAGGCTGAATGACATAACGGTTAAGAATCGTTATCCGCTTCCCCTTATGTCATCAGCCTTCGAGATTCTGCAGGGAGCCAGGTGCTTTACTAAGTTGGACCTTCGTAACGCTTACCATCTCGTGCGCATCAGAGAGGGGGGACGAGTGGAAAACGGCGTTTAACACTCCGTTAGGGCATTTTGAGTACCGGGTTCTGCCGTTCGGTCTCGCCAATGCGCCAGCTGTTTTTCAGGCATTAGTTAATGATGTTCTGAGAGACATGCTGAACATTTTTGTTTTTGTCTATCTTGACGATATCCTGATTTTTCTCCGTCACTCGAGATTCATGTTCAGCACGTTCGACGTGTTCTACAGCGCCTTTTAGAGAATTGTCTCTACGTAAAGGCTGAGAAGTGCTCTTTTCATGTCTCCTCCGTTACTTTTCTCGGTTCCGTTATTTCCGCTGAAGGCATTCAGATGGATTCCGCTAAGGTCCAAGCTGTCAGTGATTGGCCCGTTCCAAGGTCACGTGTCGAGTTGCAGCGCTTTTTAGGTTTCGCTAATTTCTATCGGCGTTTCATTCGTAATTTCGGTCAAGTTGCTGCCCCTCTCACAGCTCTTACTTCTGTCAAGACGTGTTTTAAGTGGTCCGGTTCCGCCCAGGGAGCTTTTGATCTTCTAAAAGAACGTTTTACGTCCGCTCCTATCCTCGTTACTCCTGACGTCACTAGACAATTTATTGTCGAGGTTGACGCTTCAGAGGTAGGCGTGGGAGCCATTCTATCCCAGCGCTTCCAGTCTGACGATAAGGTTCATCCTTGCGCTTATTTTCTCATCGCCTGTCGCCATCTGAGCGCAACTATGATGTGGGTAACCGTGAACTGCTCGCCATCCGCTTAGCCCTAGGCGAATGGCGACAGTGGTTGGAGGGCGACCGTTCCTTTTGTCGTTTGGACAGACCATAAGAACCTTGAGTACATCCGTTCTGCCAAACGACTTAATGCCCGTCAAGCTCGTTGGGCGTTGTTTTCGCTCGTTTCGAGTTTGTGATTTCTTACCGTCCGGGTAGCAAGAACACCAAGCCTGATGCCTTATCCCGTCTGTTTAGTTCTTCTGTGGCTTCTACTGATCTCGAGGGATTCTTCCTTATGGGCGTGTTGTCGGGTTGACAGTCTGGGGAATTGAAAGACAGGTTAAGCAAGCACTCACGCACACTGCGTCGCCGCGCGCTTGTCCTAGTAACCTCCTTTTCGTTCCTGTTTCCACTCGTCTGGCTGTTCTTCAGTGGGCTCACTCTGCCAAGTTAGCTGGTCATCCCGGTGTTCGAGGCACTCTTGCGTCTATTCGCCAGCGCTTTTGGTGGCCGACTCAGGAGCGTGACACGCGCCGTTTCGTGGCTGCGTGTTCAGACTGCGCGCAGAAGAAGTCTGGTAATTTTTTTCTGCTTCTGCTCCTGGTCTTGCTGGGTCTCAGTCTGTTCCCTGCCATCGCATCTCTCCTGTTCTTGTCCCTGCCCTTGCTGTGTCTCAGTCTGTCCCTAGTTCTCATTTTTTTTTAGAGTAGTACCCTAGTTTCCCTTTTTATCGTTTTTTGTTACGGTCCTGAGGAGAGGAGTGGGGTTCTTTCTCGGGACGTGCTGGACCGTTTGATCTATGATTTCCTCCGTTGCTGCCAGTGTTCCTCCTCGAGAGCGCCAGGAGGCGCTCGGTGAGTGGGGGTACTGTCATGTTTGTCATTTATTATCATGTCTTGTCCCTGTGCTCCCCATGCTATTCGTTTCCCTCTGCTGGTCTTATTTGGTTCTTTCCCTCCTATCCCTCTCTCTCCCCCTCCCTCTCTCACTCTCTCGCTCTCTCTTCTCTCTATCGTTCCGTTCCTGCTCCCAGCTGTTCCTATTCCCCTAATCATCATTTAGTCTTCCCACACCTGTTCCCGATCCTTTCCCTGATTAGATTCCCTATTTATTCCTTTGTAATCCGTTCCTGTTCCGTCGGTTCCTTATATTGTATATTCCATGCTGTGATTGCGTTTCGCCCTGTCCTGTCGTGTTTTTGCCGTGATTGTGTATCACCCTGTTCTGTCGTGTTTTGTGCCTTCATCAGACGCTGCGTGTGAGCAGGTGTCTCAGTCGACTACGGCCTGCGCCTACCCGAAGCGACCTGCAGTCTGTGGCCGCTTCTCAGTTGTTTTCCCCTCTACAAATCTAGAGGATGTCAGTTATTCCGTTTTGAACATTATTAAACTCTGCTTCTGTTAAGTCGCTTTTGGGTCCTCTTTTACCAGC
>NW_025759345.1:0-4522 GCF_021184085.1 Oncorhynchus gorbuscha | reverse complement strand
TAACTGTTATGCAGGTGAAGGAGGACCCAAACGCGACTTAACAGAAACAGAGTTTATTAATGCTCAAAACCGAATAACTGAAATCCTAGATAGTAGAGGAAAACAACTGAGAAGCGGCCACAGACTGCAGGTCGCTCGGTAGGCGCAGGCCGTCAACTGGAGACACCTGCTCACACGCAGCGTCTGAAGAAGGCACAAAACACGACAGGACAGGGTGATACACAATCACGGCAAAAACACGACAGGACAGGGGCTAAACGCAATTACAGCATGGAATACAAAACAAGGAACCGATGGAACAGGAACGGATCACAAAAGGAATAAATAGGAGTCTAATCAGGGAAAGGATCGGGAACAGGTGTGGGAAGACTAAATGATGATTAGGGGAATAGGAACAGCTGGGAGCAGGAACGGAACGACAGAGAGAAGAGAGAGCGAGAGAGGAAAGGGGGAGGGGGAGAGAGAGGGATAGAACCAAACAAGACCAGCAGAGGGAAACGAATAGCATGGGGAGCACAGGGACAAGACATGACAATAAATGACAAACATGACAGTACCCCCCACTCACCGAGCTCCTACACTCGAGGAGGAATCCTGGCGGCAACGGAGGAAATCATCGATGAGCGAACGGGGTCCAGCACGTCCCGAGACGGAACCCAACTCCTCTCCTCAGGACCGTAACCCTCCCAATCCACTAGGTATTGAGACCCCTGGCCCCGAGAACGCATGTCCATAATTTTATGTACCTTGTAAATAGAAAAGCGCTCTCGACAAGGACGGGAGGGGGAGGGAAGACGAACGGGGTGCGAAGAAAGGGCTTAACACAGGAGACATGGAAGACAGGATGGACGCGGACGAAGATGTCATGGGAAGGCTAGGTCGCACAGCGACTGGATTGACGACCTGGGAGACACGGAACGGACTAATGAACCGCGGAGTCAACTTACGAGAAGCTGTCGTAAGAGGAAGGTTGCGAGTGGAAAGCCACACTCCTCCTGGCCGCAACAATACCTTGGACTCTTAATCCTGCGTTTATTGGCGGCTCACCGTCTGTGCCCTGTAACGGCAAAGTGCAGACCTCACCCTCCTTCCAGGTGCGCCACAACGTTGGACAAACGCTTGAGCGGAGGGAACGCTGGACTCGGCAAGCTGGGATGAGAACAGAGGAGGCTGGTAACCCAGACTACCTCTGAAACGGAGATAACCCGGTAGCAGACGGCAGAAGCGACCAGAGCGTATTCTGCCCAGGGGAGCTGTTCTGCCCAAGACGCAGGGTTCCTGAAAGAAAGGCTGGCGTAGTATGCGACCAATCGTCTGATTGGCCCTCTGCTTGACTGCTAGACTGGGGATGATCGACAACCGTCAGAATCACAGTCTTCCCCGCAGACAAAGGCAGACCGGTAATGAAGTCTAAGGCAATGTGAGACCATGGTCGAGAAGGAATGGGGAGCGGTCTGAGACGACCGGCAGGAGGAGAGTTACCCGACTTAGTCTGCGCGCAGTCCGAACAGGCAGCCACGAAACGGCGCGTGTCACGCTCCTGAGTCGGCCACCAAAAGCGCTGGCGAATAGACGCAAGAGTGCCTCGAACACCGGGATGACCCGCTAACTTGGCAGAGTGAGCCCACTGAAGAACAGCCAGACGAGTGGAAACAGGAACGAAAAGGAGGTTACTAGGACAAGCGCGCGGCGACGCAGTGTGCGTGAGTGCTTGCTTAACCTGTCTTTCAATTCCCCAGACTGTTAACCCGACAACACGCCCATAAGGAAGAATCCCCTCGGGATCAGTAGAAGCCACAGAAGAACTAAACAGACGGGATAAGGCATCAGGCTTGGTGTTCTTGCTACCCGGACGGTAAGAAATCACAAACTCGAAACGAGCGAAAAACAACGCCCAACGAGCTTGACGGGCATTAAGTCGTTTGGCAGAACGGATGTACTCAAGGTTCTTATGGTCTGTCCAAACGACAAAAGGAACGGTCGCCCCTCCAACCACTGTCGCCATTCGCCTAGGGCTAAGCGGATGGCGAGCAGTTCACGGTTACCCACATCATAGTTGCGCTCAGATGGCGACAGGCGATGAGAAAAATAAGCGCAAGGATGAACCTTATCGTCAGACTGGGAGCGCTGGGATAGAATGGCTCCCACGCCTACCTCTGAAGCGCCAACCTCGACAATGAATTGTCTAGTGACGTCAGGAGTAACGAGGATAGGAGCGGACGTAAAACGTTCTTTTAGAAGATCAAAAGCTCCCTGGGCGGAACCGGACCACTTAAAACACGTCTTGACAGAAGTAAGAGCTGTGAGAGGGGCAGCAACTTGACCGAAATTACGAATGAAACGCCGATAGAAATTAGCGAAACCTAAGAAGCGCTGCAACTCGACACGTGACCTTGGAACGGGCCAATCACTGACAGCTTGGACCTTAGCGGAATCCATCTGAATGCCTTCAGCGGAAATAACGGAACCGAGAAAAGTAACGGAGGAGACATGAAAAGAGCACTTCTCAGCCTTTACGTAGAGACAATTCTCTAAAAGGCGCTGTAGAACACGTCGAACGTGCTGAACATGAATCTCGAGTGACGGAGAAAAAATCAGGATATCGTCAAGATAGACAAAAACAAAAATGTTCAGCATGTCTCTCAGAACATCATTAACTAATGCCTGAAAAACAGCTGGCGCATTGGCGAGACCGAACGGCAGAACCCGGTACTCAAAATGCCCTAACGGAGTATTAAACGCCGTTTTCCACTCGTCCCCTCTCTGATGCGCACGAGATGGTAAGCGTTACGAAGGTCCAACTTAGTAAAGCACCTGGCTCCCTGCAGAATCTCGAAGGCTGATGACATAAGGGGAAGCGGATAACGATTCTTAACCGTTATGTCATTCAGCCCTCGATAATCCACGCAGGGGCGCAGAGTACCGTCCTTCTTCTTAACAAAAAGAACCCCGCCCCGGCCGGAGAGGAAGAAGGCACTATGGTACCGGCGCCAAGAGACACAGACAAATAATCCTCGAGTGCCTTACGTTCGGGAGCCGACAGAGAGTATAGTCTACCTCGAGGAGGAGTGGTCCCCGGAAGGAGATCAATACTACAATCATACGACCGGTGAGGAGGAAGGGAGTTGGCTCGGGACCGACTGAAGACCGTGCGCAGATCATGATATTCCTCCGGCACTCCTGTCAAATCGCCAGGTTCCTCCTGAGAAGTAGGGACAGAAGAAATGGGAGGGATGGCAGACATTAAACACTTCACATGACAAGAAACGTTCCAGGATAGGATAGAATTACTAGACCAATTAATAGAAGGATTATGACATACAAGCCAGGGGTGACCCAAAACAACAGGTGTAAACGGTGAGCAGAGAAATCAAAAAAGATATAGTCTCACTGTGGTTACCAGATACTGTGATTAAAGGTAGTGTCTCAAAATTTGATACTGGGAAGATGACTACCATCTAAGGCAAACATGGGCGTAGGCCTGTCTAACGGTCTGAAAGGAATGTTATGTTTCCCGAGCCCATGCTTCGTCCATAGAAACAACCCTCAGCCCCAGAGTCAATCAAGGCACTGCATGTAGCACCCGAACCGGTCAGCGTAGATGGACCGACATAGTACAAGATCTAGATGAAGGGACCTGAGTAGTAGCGCTCTCCAGTAGCCCTCCGCTTACTGATGGGCTCTGGCCTCTTACTGGACATGAAATAACAAAATGTCCAGCAACTCCACAATAGAGGCACAGGCGGTTGGTGATCCTCTGTTCCCTCTCCTTATTCGAGATGCGATCCCTCCCAGCTGCATGGGCTCAGTCTCAAAGCCAGAGGGAGATGGTTGCGATGGGAGCAGGGAAACACCGTTGATGCGAGCTCTCTTCCACGAGCCCGGTGGCGAAGATCTACCCGTCGTTCTATGCGGATGGCGAGAGCAATCAAAGGAGTCCACATCTGAAGGAACCTCCGGGAGAGAATCTCATCCTTAACCACTGCGTGGAGTCCCTCCAGAAAACGAGCGAGCAGCGCCGGCTCGTTCCACTCACTAGAGGCAGCAAAGTGCGAAACTCAATGGAATAATCCGTTATGGACCGTTCACCTTGGCATAAGGAAGCCAGGGCCTAGAAGCCTCCTCACCAAAAACTGAACGGTCAAAAACCCAGAATCATCTCCTCTTTAAAGTTCTGGAATCTGTTAGAGCAATCAGCCCTTGCCTCCCAGATAGCTGTGCCCCATTCTCGAGCCCGGCCAGTAAGGTGAAATGGCGAAAGCAACCCGAGCTCTCTCTCTAGAGTATGTGTGGGGTTGGAGAGAGAACACAATCTCACACTGCGTGAGAAAGGAGCGGCACTCAGTGGGCTGCCCGGAGTAGCAAGGTGGGTTATTAACCCTGGGTTCAGGAGGCTCGGCAGGCCAGGGAGTAACAGGTGGCACGAGACGTAGACTCTGGAACTGTCCAGAGAGGTCGGAAACCTGAGCGGCCAGGTTCTCCACGGCATGGCGAGCAGCAGACAATTCCTGCTCGTGTCTGC
>NW_025759344.1:0-4522 GCF_021184085.1 Oncorhynchus gorbuscha | reverse complement strand
TTCGTTTCCTCTGCTGGTCTTATTAGGTTCTTTCCTCTTTCTATCCCTCTCTCTCCCCTCCTCTCTCACTCTCTCGCTCTCTCTTCTCTCTATCGTTCCGTTCCTGCTCCCAGCTGTTCCTATTCCCCTAATCAATCATTTAGTCTTCCCACACCTGTTCCCGATCCTTTCCCCTGATTAGAGTCCCTATTTCTTCCTTTGTGTTCCGTTCCTGTCCTGTCGGTTCCTTGTCTAGAATTCACCGTGCTGTGTTTGTGTATCGCCCTGTCGTGTCGTGTTTTTGCTCAGATGCTGCGTGGTGAGCAGGTGTCTGAGTCTGTCTGGTTCAAGTGCCTTCCCGAGGCAACCTGCTGTTCACCTGCTGTTCAAGATCGAGTCTCCAGTTTGTCCTCGTTATTTCGAGTGAAAGTTGTGTTTTTTGTTTGTATTTACTTTTGGATTAAAGACTCTGTTTTCGCTAAGTCGCTTTTGGGTCCTCTTTCACCTGCATGACAGAAGGAACCGACCAAGGAATGGACCCAGCGACTTCAGACGCTCGTTACACTGCCGTCGAGATCCAAGGAGCCATGCTCGGCAGACACGAGCAGGAATTGTCTGCTGCTCGCCATGCCGTGGAGAACCTGGCCGCTCAGGTTTCCGACCTCTCTGGACAGTTCCAGAGTCTACGTCTCGTGCCACCTGTTACTTCCTGGCCTGCCGAGCCTCCAGAACCTAGGGTTAATAACCCACCTTGCTACTCCGGGCAGCCCACTGAGTGCCGCTCCTTTCTCACGCAGTGTGAGATTGTGTTCTCTCTCCAACCCAACACATACTCTAGAGAGAGAGCTCGGGTTGCTTACGTCATTTCACTCCTTACTGGCCGGGCTCGAGAATGGGGCACAGCTATCTGGGAGGCAAGGGCTGATTGCTCTAACAAGTTCCAGAACTTTAAAGAGGAGATGATTCGGTTTTTGACCGTTCAGTTTTTGGTAGGGAGGCTTCTAGGGCCCTGGCTTCCTTATGCCAAGGTGAACGGTCCATAACGGATTATTCTATTGAGTTTCGCACTCTTGCTGCCTCTAGTGAGTGGAACGAGCCGGCGCTGCTCGCTCGTTTTCTGGAGGGACTCCACGCAGTGGTTAAGGATGAGATTCTCTCCCGGGAGGTTCCTTCAGATGTGGACTCTTTGATTGCTCTCGCCATCCGCATAGAACGACGGGTAGATCTTCGTCACCGGGCTCGTGGAAGAGAGCTCGCATCAACGGTGTTTCCCTGCTCCGCATCGCAACCATCTCCCTCCTCTGGCTCAGAGTCTGAGCCCATGCAGCTGGGAGGGATTCGCATCTCGACTAAGGAGAGGGAACGGAGGATCACCAACCGCCTGTGCCTCTATTGCGGAGTTGCTGGACATTTTGTTAATTCATGTCCAGTAAAGCCAGAGCTCATCTGTAAGCGGAGGGCTACAGGTGAGCGCAACTACTCAAGTCTCTCCATCAAATCCTGTACTACTTTGTCGGTCCATCTACGCTGACCGGTTCGGGTGCTACATGTAGTGCCTTGATAGACTCTGGGGCTGAGGGTTGTTTCATGGACGAAGCATGGGTTCGGAAACATGACATTCCTTTCAGAGAGTTAGAGAAGCCTACGCCCATGTTCGCCTTAGATGGTAGTCATCTTCCCAGTATCAGATTTGAGACACTACCTTTAACCCTCACAGTATCTGGTAACCACAGTGAGACTATTTCTTTTTTGATTTTTCGTTCACCGTTTACACCTGTTGTTTTGGGTCATCCCTGGCTAGTATGTCATAATCCTTCTATTAATTGGTCTAGTAATTCTATCCTATCCTGGAACGTTTCTTGTCATGTGAAGTGTTTAATGTCTGCCATCCCTCCCGTTTCTTCTGTCCCTACTTCTCAGGAGGAACCTGGCGATTTGACAGGAGTGCCGGAGGAATATCATGATCTGCGCACGGTCTTCAGTCGGTCCCGAGCCAACTCCCTTCCTCCTCACCGGTCGTATGATTGTAGTATTGATCTCCTTCCGGGGACCACTCCTCCTCGGGGTAGACTATACTCTCTGTCGGCTCCCGAACGTAAGGCTCTCGAGGATTATTTGTCTGTGTCTCTTGACGCCGGTACCATAGTGCCTTCTTCCTCTCCGGCCGGGGCGGGGTTCTTTTTTGTTAAGAAGAAGGACGGTACTCTGCGCCCTGCGTGGATTATCGAGGGCTGAATGACATAACGGTTAAGAATCGTTATCCGCTTCCCCTTATGTCATCAGCCTTCGAGATTCTGCAGGGAGCCAGGTGCTTTACTAAGTTGGACCTTCGTAACGCTTACCATCTCGTGCGCATCAGAGAGGGGGACGAGTGGAAAACGGCGTTTAACACTCCGTTAGGCATTTTGAGTACCGGGTTCTGCCGTTTGGTCTCGCCAATGCGCCAGCTGTTTTTCAGGCATTAGTTAATGATGTTCTGAGAGACATGCTGAACATCTTTGTTTTTGTCTATCTTGACGATATCCTGATTTTTTCTCCGTCACTCGAGATTCATGTTCAGCACGTTCGACGTGTTCTACAGCGCCTTTAGAGAATTGTCTCTACGTAAAGGCTGAGAAGTGCTCTTTTCATGTCTCCTCCGTTACTTTTCTCGGTTCCGTTATTTCCGCTGAAGGCATTCAGATGGATTCCGCTAAGGTCCAAGCTGTCAGTGATTGGCCCGCTCCAAGGTCACGTGTCGAGTTGCAGCGCTTTTTAGGTTTCGCTAATTTCTATCGGCGTTTCATTCGTAATTTCGGTCAAGTTGCTGCCCTCTCACAGCTCTTACTTCTGTCAAGACGTGTTTTAAGTGGTCCGGTTCCGCCCAGGGAGCTTTTGATCTTCTAAAAGAACGTTTTACGTCCGCTCCTATCCTCGTTACTCCTGACGTCACTAGACAATTCATTGTCGAGGTTGACGCTTCAGAGGTAGGCGTGGGAGCCATTCTATCCCAGCGCTTCCAGTCTGACGATAAGGTTCATCCTTGCGCTTATTTTTCTCATCGCCTGTCGCCATCTGAGCGCAACTATGATGTGGGTAACCGTGAACTGCTCGCCATCCGCTTAGCCCTAGGCGAATGGCGACAGTGGTTGGAGGGGGCGACTGTTCCTTTGTCGCTTGGACAGACCATAAGAACCTTGAGTACATCCGTTCTGCCAAACGACTTAATGCCCGTCAAGCTCGTTGGGCGTTGTTTTTCGCTCGTTTCGAGTTTGTGATTTCTTACCGTCCGGGTAGCAAGAACACCAAGCCTGATGCCTTATCCCGTCTGTTTAGTTCTTCTGTGGCTTCTACTGATCCCGAGGGGATTCTTCCTTATGGGCGTGTTGTCGGGTTAACAGTCTGGGGAATTGAAAGACAGGTTAAGCAAGCACTCACGCACACTGCGCGCCGCGCGCTTGTCCTAGTAACCTCCTTTTCGTTCCTGTTTCCACTCGTCTGGCTGTTCTTCAGTGGGCTCACTCTGCCAAGTTAGCTGGTCATCCCGGTGTTCGAGGCACTCTTGCGTCTATTCGCCAGCGCTTTTGGTGGCCGACTCAGGAGCGTGACACGCGCCGCTTCGTGGCTGCTTGTTCGGACTGCGCGCAGACTAAGTCGGGTAACTCTCCTCCTGCCGGTCGTCCTCAGACCGCTCCCCATTCCTTCTCGACCATGGTCTCACATCGCCCTAGACTTCATTACCGGTCTGCCTTTGTCTGCGGGGAAGACTGTGATTCTTACGGTTGTCGATAGGTTCTCTAAGGCGGCACATTTCATTCCTCGCTAAACTTCCTTCCGCTAAGGAGACGGCACAAATCATTATCGAGAATGTATTCAGAATTCATGGCCTCCCGTTAGACGCCGTTTCAGACAGAGGCCCGCAATTCACGCACAGTTTTGGAGGGAGTTCTGTCGTTTGATTGGTGCGTCCGTCAGTCTCTCTTCCGGGTTTCATCCCCAGTCTAACGGTCAAGCAGAGAGGGCCAATCAGACGATTGGTCGCATACTACGCAGCCTTTCTTTCAGAAACCCTGCGTCTTGGGCAGAACAGCTCCCCTGGGCAGAATACGCTCACAATTCGCTTCCTTCGTCTGCTACCGGGTTATCTCCGCTTTCAGAGTAGTCTGGGTTACCAGCCTCCTCTGTTCTCATCCCAGCTTGCCGAGTCCAGCGTTCCTCCGCCTCAAGCGTTTGTCCAACGTTGTGAGCGCACCTGGAGGAGGGTGAGGTCTGCACTTTGCCGTTACAGGGCACAGACTGTGAGAGCCGCCAATAAACGCAGGATTAAGAGTCCAAGGTATTGTTGCGGCCAGAGAGTGTGGCTTTCCACTCGCAACCTTCCTCTTACGACAGCTTCTCGTAAGTTGACTCCGCGGTTCATTGGTCCGTTCCGTGTCTCCCAGGTCGCCAATCCTGCCGCTGTGCGACTGCTTCTTCCGCGACATCTTCGTCGCGTCCATCCTGTCTTCCATGTCTCCTGTGTTAAGCCCTTTCTTCGCACCCCGTTCGTCTTCCCTCCCCCTCC
>NW_025759343.1:0-4523 GCF_021184085.1 Oncorhynchus gorbuscha | reverse complement strand
GCTGTTCCTATTCCCCCTAATCATCATTTAGTCTTCCCACACCTGTTCCCGATCCTTTTCCCTGATTAGAGTCCCTATTTCTCTCCTTGTTTCCCGTACCTGCCCTGTCGGATCCTCATTTATAATTCACCGTGCTGTGTCTATGTTTTGCCCTGTCGTGTCGTGTTTCCTCAGATGCTGCGTGGTGAGCAGGTGTCTGAGTCTGCTAGGTTCAAGTGCCTTCCCGAGGCAACCTGCAGTTCTCGATCAAGTCTCCAGTCTGTTCTCGTCTTTACGTGTAGTATTATGCTTTTTGTTTTGTAAAGTTTATTCTGGATTAAATACTCTGTTTTCGCCAAGTCGCTTTTGGGTCCTCATTCACCTGCATGACAGAAGGATCCGACCGAGGAATGGACCCAGCGACTACAGACGCTCGTAACACTGCCGTCGAGATCCAAGGAGCCATGCTCGGCAGACACGAGCAGGAATTGTCTGCTGCTCGCCATGCCGTGGAGAGCCTGGCCGCTCAGGTTTCCGACCTCTCTGGACAGTTCCAGAGTCTTCGTCTCGTGCCACCTGTTACTTCCTGGCCTGCCGAGCCTCCAGAACCTAGGGTTAATAACCCACCTTGCTACTCCGGGCAGCCCACTGAGTGCCGCTCCTTTCTCACCCAGTGTGAGATTGTGTTCTCTCTCCAACCCAACACATACTCTAGAGAGAGAGCTCGGGTTGCTTACGTCATTTCACTCCTTACTGGCCGGGCCCGAGAGTGGGGCACAGCTATCTGGGAGGCAAGGGCTGATTGTTCTAACAATTACCAGAACTTTAAAGAGGAGATGATTCGGGTTTTTGACCGTTCAGTTTTTGGTGGGGAGGCTTCTAGGGTCCTGGCTTCCCTATGCCAAGGTGATCGATCCATAACGGATTACTCTATAGAGTTTCGTACTCTTGCTGCCTCTAGTGACTGGAACGAGCCGGCGCTGCTCGCTCGTTTTCTGGAGGGACTCCACACAGTGGTCAAAGATGAGATTCTCTCTCGGGAGGTTCCTTCCAGTGTGGACTCTTTGATTGCTCTCGCCATCCGCATAGAACGACGGGTAGATCTTCGTCACCAGGCTCGTGGAAGAGAGCTCGCATCAACGGTGTTTCCTGCTCCGCATCGCAACCATCTCCCTCCTCTGGCTCTGAGACTGAGCCCATGCAGCTGGGAGGGATTCGCATCTCGACTAAGGAGAGGGAACGGAGGATCACCAACCGCCTGTGCCTCTATTGCGGATTTGATGGACATTTTGTTAATTCATGTCCAGTAAGAGGCCAGAGCCCATCAGTAAGCGGAGGGCTACTGGTGAGCGCTACTACTCAGGTCTCTTCATCTAGATCTTGTACTACTATGTCGGTCCATCTACGCTGGACCGGTTCGGGTGCTACATGCAGTGCCTTGATTGACTCTGGGGCTGAGGGTTGTTTCATGGACGAAGCATGGGTTCGGAAACATAACATTCCTTTCAGACAGTTAGACAAGCCTACGCCCATGTTTGCCTTAGATGGTAGTCATCTTCCCAGTATCAGATTTGAGACACTACCTTTAACTCTCACAGTATCTGGTAACCACAGTGAGACTATTTCTTTTTTGATTTTTCGTTCACCTTTCACACCTGTTGTTTTGGGTCATCCCTGGCTAGTATGTCATAATCCTTCTATTAATTGGTCTTGTAATTCTATCCTATCCTGGAACGTATCTTGTCATGTGAAGTGCTTAATGTCTGCCATCCCTCCCATTTCTTCTGTCCCCACTTCTCAGGAGGAACCTGGCGATTTGACAGGAGTGCCGGAGGAATATCATGATCTGCGCACGGTCTTCAGTCGGTCCCGAGCCAACTCCCTTCCTCCTCACCGGTCGTATGATTGTAGTATTGATCTCCTTCCGGGGACCACTCCTCCTCGGGGTAGACTATACTCTCTGTCGGCTCCCGAACGTAAGGCTCTCGAGGATTATTTATCTGTGTCTCTTGACGCCGGTACCATAGTGCCTTCTTCCTCTCCGGCCGGGGCGGGGTTCTTTTTTTTGTTAAGAAGAAGGACGGTACTCTGCGCCCCTGCGTGGATTATCGAGGGCTGAATGACATAACGGTTAAGAATCGTTATCCGCTTCCCCTTATGTCATCAGCCTTCGAGATTCTGCAGGGAGCCAGGTGCTTTACTAAGTTGGACCTTCGTAACGCTTACCATCTCGTGCGCATCAGAGAGGGGGACGAGTGGAAAACGGCGTTTAACACCCGTTAGGGCATTTTGAGTACCGGGTTCTGCCGTTTGGTCTCGCCAATGCGCCAGCTGTTTTTCAGGCATTAGTTAATGATGTTCTGAGAGACATGCTGAACATCTTTGTTTTTGTCTATCTTGACGATATCCTGATTTTTTCACCGTCACTCGAGATTCATGTTCAGCACGTTCGACGTGTTCTACAGCGCCTTTTAGAGAATTGTCTCTACGTAAAGGCTGAGAAGTGCTCTTTTCATGTCTCCTCCGTTACTTTTCTCGGTTCCGTTATTTCCGCTGAAGGCATTCAGATGGATTCCGCTAAGGTCCAAGCTGTCAGTGATTGGCCCGTTCCAAGGTCACGTGTCGAGTTGCAGCGCTTTTTAGGTTTCGCTAATTTCTATCGGCGTTTCATTCGTAATTTCGGTCAAGTTGCTGCCCCTCTCACAGCTCTTACTTCTGTCAAGACGTGTTTTAAGTGGTCCGGTTCCGCCCAGGGAGCTTTTGATCTTCTAAAAGAACGCTTTTACGTCCGCTCCTATCCTCGTTACTCCTGACGTCACTAGACAATTCATTGTCGAGGTTGACGCTTCAGAGGTAGGCGTGGGAGCCATTCTATCCCAGCGCTTCCAGTCTGACGATAAGGTTCATCCTTGCGCTTATTTTTCTCATCGCCTGTCGCCATCTGAGCGCAACTATGATGTGGGTAACCGTGAACTGCTCGCCATCCGCTTAGCCCTAGGCGAATGGCGACAGTGGTTGGAGGGGGCGACCGTTTTTGTCGTTTGGACAGACCATAAGAACCTTGAGTACATCCGTTCTGCCAAACGACTTAATGCCCGTCAAGCTCGTTGGGCGTTGTTTTTCGCTCGTTTCGAGTTTGTGATTTCTTACCGTCCGGGTAGCAAGAACACCAAGCCTGATGCCTTATCCCGTCTGTTTAGTTCTTCTGTGGCTTCTACTGATCCCGAGGGGATTCTTCCTTATGGGCGTGTTGTCGGGTTAACAGTCTGGGGAATTGAAAGACAGGTTAAGCAAGCACTCACGCACACTGCGTCGCCGCGCGCTTGTCCTAGTAACCTCCTTTTCGTTCCTGTTTCCACTCCTGGCTGTTCTTCAGTGGGCTCACTCTGCCAAGTTAGCTGGTCATCCCGGTGTTCGAGGCACTCTTGCGTCTATTCGCCAGCGCTTTTGGTGGCCGACTCAGGAGCGTGACACGCGCCGTTTCGTGGCTGCTTGTTCGGACTGCGCGCAGACTAAGTCGGGTAACTCTCCTCCTGCCGGTCGTCTCAGACCGCTCCCCATTCCTTCGACCATGGTCTCACATCGCCTTAGAATAAACGCAGGATTAAGAGTCCAAGGTATTGTTGCGGCCAGAGAGTGTGGCTTTCCACTCGCAACCTTCCTCTTACGACAGCTTCTCGTAAGTTGACTCCGCGGTTCATTGGTCCGTTCCGTGTCTCCCAGGTCGTCAATCCTGTCGCTGTGCGACTGCTTCTTCCGCGACATCTTCGTCGCGTCCATCCTGTCTTCCATGTCTCCTGTGTTAAGCCCTTTCTTCGCACCCCGTTCGTCTTCCCTCCCCCTCCCGTCCTTGTCGAGAGCGCACCTATTTACAAGGTACATAAGATCATGGACATGCGTTCGGGACGGGGTCACCAATACTTAGTGGATTGGGAGGGTTACGGTCCTGAGGAGAGGAGTTGGGTTCCGTCTCGGGACGTGCTGGACCGTTCACTCATTGATGATTTCCTCCGTTGCCGCCAGGATTCTCTCGAGTGCGCCAGGAGGCGCCGGTTCATGTCTTGTCCCTGTGCTTCCCCATTCTATTCGCTTTTCCTCTGCTGGTCTTATTAGGTTCTTTCCTTTCTATCCCTCTCTCTCCTCCCTCTTCACTCTCGCTCTCTTCTCTATCGTTCCGCTCTGCCCCAGCTGTTCCTATCTCCTAATCATCATTTGGCCTCCACACCTGTTCCCATCCTTTTCCTGATTAGAGTCCCTATTTCTCTCCCTCTTGTTTCCCGTACCTGCCCTGTCGGATCCTCGTTTAGAATTCACCGTGCTGTGTTTGTGTATCGCGCCCTGTCGTGTCGTGTTTCCCTCAGATGCTGCGTGGTGAGCAGGTGTCTGAGTCTGTCTAGGTTCAAGTGCCTTCCCGAGGCAACCTGCAGTTCACCTGCTGTTCAAGATCGAGTCTCCAGTCTGTCCTCGTCATTTACGAGTGAGTAGTTGTGTTTTGTTTTGTAAAGTTTATTCTGGATTAAAGACTCTGTTTTCGCCAAGTCGCT
>NW_025759342.1:0-4524 GCF_021184085.1 Oncorhynchus gorbuscha | reverse complement strand
ACCCATAGATAGTCACCTACAGATAGTTGCCTACTATATATATAGTCACCTACAGATAGTCACTCATAGATAGTCACCTACAGATAGTTGCCTATTATATATATAGTCACCTACAGATAGTCACTCATAGATAGTCACCTACAGATAGTTGCCTACTATATATATAGTCACCTACAGATAGTCGCCTACTATATGTATAGTCACCTACAGATAGTTGCCTACTGTATATATAGTCACCTACAGATAGTCACCCATAGATAGTCACCTACAGATAGTTGCCTACTATACATATAGTCACCTACAGATAGTCGCCCATAGATAGTCACCTACAGATAGTTGCCTACTATATATATAGTCACCTACAGATAGTCACCTCATAGATAGTCACCTACAGATAGTTGCCTACTATATATATAGTCACCTACAGATAGTCACTCATAGATAGTCACCTACAGATAGTTGCCTACAGATATATAGTCACCTACAGATAGTCACTCATAGATAGTCACCTACAGATAGTTGCCTACAGATAGTCACCTACAGATAGTCACCTACAGATAGTCACTCATAGATAGTCACCTACAGATAGTTGCCTACAGATAGTCACCTACAGATAGTCACCTACAGATAGTCACCCATAGATAGTCACCTACAGATAGTTGCCTATTATATATATACTCACCTACAGATAGTCGCCCATAGATAGTCACCTACAGATAGTTGCCTACTATATATATAGTCACCTACAGATAGTCACCCATAGATAGTCACCTACAGATAGTTGCCTACTATATATATAGTCACCTACAGATAGTCACTCATAGATAGTCACCTACAGATAGTTGCCTACAGATAGTCACCTACAGATAGTCACCTACAGATAGTCACCCATAGATAGTCACCTACAGATAGTTGCCTACTAGTATAGTCACCTACAGATAGTCACTCATAGATAGTCACCTACAGATAGTTGCCTACAGATAGTCACCTACAGATAGTCACCTACAGATAGTCACTCATAGATAGTCACCTACAGATAGTTGCCTACAGATAGTCACCTACAGATAGTCACCCATAGATAGTCACCTACAGATAGTTGCCTATTATATATATAGTCACCTACAGATAGTCACTCATAGATAGTCACCTACAGATAGTTGCCTATTATATATATAGTCACCTACAGATAGTCGCCCATAGATAGTCACCTACAAATAGTCGCCTACTGTATATATAGTCACCTACAGATAGTCACCCATAGATAGTCACCTACAGATAGTTGCCTATTATACATATAGTCACCTACAGATAGTCACCCATAGATAGTCACCTACAGATAGTTGCCTATTATATATATACTCACCTACAGATAGTCGCCCATAGATAGTCACCTACAGATAGTTGCCTACTATATATATAGTCACCTACAGATAGTCACTCATAGATAGTCACCTACAGATAGTTGCCTACTGTAGTATATAGATAGTCACCTACAGATAGTCACCCATAGATAGTCACCTACAGATAGTTGCCTACTATATATATAGTCACCTACAGATAGTCACCCATAGATAGTCACCTACAGATAGTTGCCTACTATATATATAGTCACCTACAGATAGTCACTCATAGATAGTCACCTACAGATAGTTGCCTACTATATATAGTCACCTACAGATAGTCACCTCATAGATAGTCACCTACAGATAGTTGCCTACTGTATATATAGTCACCTACAGATAGTCACCCATAGATAGTCACCTACAGATAGTTGCCTACTATATATATAGTCACCTACAGATAGTCACTCATAGATAGTCACCTACAGATAGTTGCCTACAGATAGTCACCTACAGATAGTCACCTACAGATAGTCACTCATAGATAGTCACCTACAGATAGTTGCCTACAGATAGTCACCTACAGATAGTCACCTACAGATAGTCACTCATAGATAGTCACCTACAGATAGTTGCCTACAGATAGTCACCTACAGATAGTCACCTACAGATAGTCACCCATAGATAGTCACCTACAGATAGTTGCCTATTATATATATACTCACCTACAGATAGTCGCCCATAGATAGTCACCTACAGATAGTTGCCTACTATATATATAGTCACCTACAGATAGTCACCCATAGATAGTCACCTACAGATAGTTGCCTACTTATATATAGTCACCTACAGATAGTCACCCATAGATAGTCACCTACAGATAGTTGCCTACTATATATATAGTCACCTACAGATAGTCACTCATAGATAGTCACCTACAGATAGTTGCCTACAGATAGTCACCTACAGATAGTCACCTACAGATAGTCACTCATAGATAGTCACCTACAGATAGTTGCCTACAGATAGTCACCTACAGATAGTCACCTACAGATAGTCACTCATAGATAGTCACCTACAGATAGTTGCCTACAGATAGTCACCTACAGATAGTCACCTACAGATAGTCACCCATAGATAGTCACCTACAGATAGTTGCCTATTATATATATAGTCACCTACAGATAGTCGCCCATAGATAGTCACCTACAGATAGTTGCCTACTATATATATAGTCACCTACAGATAGTCACCCATAGATAGTCACCTACAGATAGTTGCCTACTATATATAGTCACCTACAGATAGTCACCTCATAGATAGTCACCTACAGATAGTTGCCTACTATATATATAGTCACCTACAGATAGTCACCCATAGATAGTCACCTACAGATAGTTGCCTACTATATATATAGTCACCTACAGATAGTCACTCATAGATAGTCACCTACAGATAGTTGCCTACAGATAGTCACCTACAGATAGTCACCTACAGATAGTCACTCATAGATAGTCACCTACAGATAGTTGCCTACAGATAGTCACCTACAGATAGTCACCTACAGATAGTCACTCATAGATAGTCACCTACAGATAGTTGCCTACAGATAGTCACCTACAGATAGTCACCTACAGATAGTCACCCATAGATAGTCACCTACAGATAGTTGCCTATTATATATATACTCACCTACAAATAGTCGCCCATAGATAGTCACCTACAGATAGTCGCCTACTATATATATAGTCACCTACAGATAGTCACCCATAGATAGTCACCTACAGATAGTTGCCTACTATATATAGTCACCTACAGATAGTCACTCATAGATAGTCACCTACAGATAGTTGCCTATTG
Source organism: Oncorhynchus gorbuscha (assembly GCF_021184085.1). Taxonomy (NCBI): domain Eukaryota; kingdom Metazoa; phylum Chordata; class Actinopteri; order Salmoniformes; family Salmonidae; genus Oncorhynchus; species Oncorhynchus gorbuscha. The sequence goes on along the minus strand of NW_025759342.1, from coordinate 1,324 downwards.
TATATATAGTCACCTACAGATAGTCACCCATAGATAGTCACCTACAGATAGTTGCCTACTATATATATAGTCACCTACAGATAGTCACTCATAGATAGTCACCTACAGATAGTTGCCTACTATATATATAGTCACCTACAGATAGTCACTCATAGATAGTCACCTACAGATAGTTGCCTATTATATATCAAATCAAATCAAATCAAATCAAATGTATTTATATAGCCCTTCGTACATCAGCTGATATCTCAAAGTGCTGTACAGAAACCCAGCCTAAAACCCCAAACAGCAAACAATGCAGGTGTAAAAGCACGGTGGCTAGGAAAAACTCCCTAGAAAGGCCAAAACCTAGGAAGAAACCTAGAGAGGAACCGGGCTATGTGGGGTGGCCAGTCCTCTTCTGGCTGTGCCGGGTAGAGATTATAACAGAACGTGGCCAAGATGTTCAAATGTTCATAAATGACCAGCATGGTTGAATAATAGTAAGGCAGAACAGTTGAAACTGGAGCAGGAGCATGGCCAGGTGGACTGGGGACAGCAAGGAGTCCTCATGTCAGGCAGTCCTGGGACATGGTCCTAGGGCCCAGGCCAGTTGAAACTGGAGCAGCAGCATGGCCAGGTGGACTGGGGACAGCAAGGAGTCATCATGTCAGGTAGTCCTGGGGCATGGTCCTAGGGCTCAGGTCCTCCGAGAGAAGAAAGAAAGAGAGGAGATAATTAGAGAACGCACACTTAGATTTACACAGGACACCGAATAGGACAGGAGAAGTACTCCAGATAAACAAACTGACCCTAGCCCCCCGACACATAAACTACTGCAGCATAAATACTGGAGGCTGAGAAATATATAGTCACCTACAGATAGTCACCCATAGATAGTCACCTACAGATAGTTGCCTACTATATATATAGTCACCTACAGATAGTCACCCATAGATAGTCACCTACAGATAGTTGCCTATTATATATATAGTCACCTACAGATAGTCACCCATAGATAGTCACCTACAGATAGTTGCCTACTATATATATAGTCACCTACAGATAGTCACCCATAGATAGTCACCTACAGATAGTTGCCTACTATATATATAGTCACCTACAGATAGTTACCTACAGATAGTCACCCATAGATAGTCACCTACAGATAGTTGCCTACTATATATATAGTCACCTACAGATAGTCACCTACAGATAGTCACCCATAGATAGTCACCTACAGATAGTTGCCTATTATATATATAGTCACCTACAGATAGTCACCCATAGATAGTCACCTACAGATAGTTGCCTACTATATATATAGTCACCTACAGATAGTCAC
>NW_025759341.1:0-4525 GCF_021184085.1 Oncorhynchus gorbuscha | reverse complement strand
AGAGAGACAGAGACAGATAGAGAGACAGAGGGAGAGACAGAGAGAGACAGACAGAGAAAGACAGAGGGATAGACAGAGACAGAGACAGATACAGAGACAGAGACAGAGACAGAGAGAGACAGAGACAGATAGGAGAAAGACAGAGACAGAGACAGAGAGACAGACAGATAGAGAAAGACAGAGGGATAGAGAGAGACAGACAGATAGAGAGAAGAGACAGAGAGACAGAGAGACAGAGACAGAGACAGATAGAGAGAAAGACAGAGGGGATAGAGAGAGACAGACAGAGAGAGAGAAAGACAGAGGGGATAGAGAGAGACAGACAGAGAGAGAAAGACAGAGACAGAGAGACAGAGAGACAGAGAGAGAGAAAGACAGAGGGATAGAGAGGAGAGAGACAGATAGAGAAAGACAGAGGGGATAGAAAGAGACAGAGACAGAGAAGACAGAGACAGATAGAGAGACATAGAGAGACAGAGAGACAGAGAGAGAGAGATAGAGAGAAGACAGATGTTTAAGAGAGACAGAGACAGAGAGAAACAGAGACAGAGACAGATAGGAGAAAGACAGAGGGGATAGAGAGAGACAGAGACAGATAGGAGAAAGACAGAGGGGATAGAGAGAGACAGATAGGAGAAAGACAGAGGGGATAGAGAAACAGAGACAGAGACAGATAGGAGAAAGACAGAGGGGATAGAGAGAGACAGAGACAGATAGGAGAAAGACAGAGGGGATAGAGAAACAGAGACAGAGACAGATAGGAGAAAGACAGAGGGGATAGAGAGAGAGACAGATAGGAGAAAGACAGAGGGGATAGAGAGAGACAGACAGATAGGAGAAAGACAGAGGGGATAGAGAAACAGAGACAGAGACAGATAGGAGAAAGACAGAGGGGATAGAGAGAGAGACAGAGACAGATAGGAGAAAGACAGAGGGGATAGAGAGAGACAGAGACAGATAGGAGAAAGACAGAGGGGATAGAGAAACAGAGACAGAGACAGATAGGAGAAAGACAGAGGGGATAGAGAGACGAGACAGATAGGAGAAAGACAGAGGGGATAGAGAGAGACAGAGCAGATAGGAGAAAGACAGAGGGGATAGAGAGAGAGAGAGACAGAGACAGATAGGAGAAAGACAGAGGGGATAGAGAGAGAGAGAGAGACAGAGACAGATAGGAGAAAGACAGAGGGGATAGAGAAACAGAGACAGAGACAGATAGGAGAAAGACAGAGGGGATAGAGAGAGACAGACAGATAGGAGAAAGACAGAGGGGATAGAGAAACAGAGACAGAGACAGATAGGAGAAAGACAGAGGGGATAGAGAGAGACAGAGACAGATAGGAGAAAGACAGAGGGGATAGAGAAACAGAGACAGAGACAGATAGGAGAAAGACAGAGGGGATAGAGAGAGAGACAGATAGGAGAAAGACAGAGGGGATAGAGAGAGACAGAGACAGATAGGAGAAAGACAGAGGGGATAGAGAAACAGAGACAGAGACAGATAGGAGAAAGACAGAGGGGATAGAGAGAGACAGAGACAGATAGGAGAAAGACAGAGGGGATAGAGAAACAGAGACAGAGACAGATAGGAGAAAGACAGAGGGGATAGAGAGAGACAGAGACAGATAGGAGAAAGACAGAGGGGATAGAGAGAGACAGAGACAGATAGGAGAAAGACAGAGGGGATAGAGAGAGACAGAGACAGATAGGAGAAAGACAGAGGGGATAGAGAGAGACAGAGACAGATAGGAGAAAGACAGAGGGGATAGAGAAACAGAGACAGAGACAGATAGGAGAAAGACAGAGGGGATAGAGAGAGACAGAGACAGATAGGAGAAAGACAGAGGGGATAGAGAAACAGAGACAGAGACAGATAGGAGAAAGACAGAGGGGATAGAGAAACAGAGACAAAGACAGATAGGAGAAAGACAGAGGGGATAGAGAGAGACAGAGACAGATAGGAGAAAGACAGAGGGGATAGAGAGAGACAGATAGGAGAAAGACAGAGGGGATAGAGAGAGACAGACAGATAGGAGAAAGACAGAGGGGATAGAGAGAGACAGAGACAGAGACAGATAGGAGAAAGACAGAGGGGATAGAGAGACAGACAGATAGGAGAAAGACAGAGGGGATAGAGAGAGACAGACAGATAGGAGAAAGACAGAGGGGATAGAGAGAGACAGAGACAGAGACAGATAGGAGAAAGACAGAGGGGATAGAGAGACAGAGACAGAGACAGATAGGAGAAAGACAGAGGGGATAGAGAGAGAGACAGATAGGAGAAAGACAGAGGGGATAGAGAGAGACAGACAGATAGGAGAAAGACAGAGGGGATAGAGAGAGACAGAGACAGATAGGAGAAAGACAGAGGGGATAGAGAGAGACAGAGACAGAGACAGATAGGAGAAAGACAGAGGGGATAGAGAGAGACAGACAGATAGGAGAAAGACAGAGGGGATAGAGAGAGACAGACAGATAGGAGAAAGACAGAGGGGATAGAGAGAGACAGAGACAGAGACAGATAGGAGAAAGACAGAGGGGATAGAGAAACAGAGACAGAGACAGAGACAGATAGGAGAAAGACAGAGGGGATACAGAGAGAGACAGATAGGAGAAAGACAGAGGGGATAGAGAGAGACAGACAGATAGGAGAAAGACAGAGGGGATAGAGAAACAGAGACAGAGACAGATAGGATAAAGACAGAGGGGATAGAGAGAGACAGAGACAGATAGGAGAAAGACAGAGGGGATAGAGAGAGACAGAGACAGATAGGAGAAAGACAGAGGGGATAGAGAAACAGAGACAGAGACAGATAGGAGAAAGACAGAGGGGATAGAGAAACAGAGACAGAGACAGATAGGAGAAAGACAGAGGGGATAGAGAGAGACAGAGACAGATAGGAGAAAGACAGAGGGGATAGAGAGAGACAGAGACAGATAGGAGAAAGACAGAGGGGATAGAGAGAGACAGAGACAGATAGGAGAAAGACAGAGGGGATAGAGAAACAGAGACAGAGACAGATAGGAGAAAGACAGAGGGGATAGAGAGAGACAGAGACAGATAGGAGAAAGACAGAGGGGATAGAGAAACAGAGACAAAGACAGATAGGAGAAAGACAGAGGGGATAGAGAGAGACAGAGACAGATAGGAGAAAGACAGAGGGGATAGAGAGAGACAGATAGGAGAAAGACAGAGGGGATAGAGAGAGACAGACAGATAGGAGAAAGACAGAGGGGATAGAGAGAGACAGAGACAGAGACAGATAGGAGAAAGACAGAGGGGATAGAGAGACAGACAGATAGGAGAAAGACAGAGGGGATAGAGAGAGACAGACAGATAGGAGAAAGACAGAGGGGATAGAGAGAGACAGAGACAGAGACAGATAGGAGAAAGACAGAGGGGATAGAGAGACAGAGACAGAGACAGATAGGAGAAAGACAGAGGGGATAGAGAGAGAGACAGATAGGAGAAAGACAGAGGGGATAGAGAGAGACAGACAGATAGGAGAAAGACAGAGGGGATCAGTAGTCGTCTGTATTCATCAGTAGTGGTTGCAGTGGTCTGGTGTGGTGAGTAGTGGTCAGTCATCAGTAGTGGTCTGTAGTGGTTTTTAGTGAGTCAGTAGGTCAGATAGTGGTCTGACAGGTCAGGGGATGTGAGTGGTCTGTAGTGGTCAATAGTGGTCTGTAAGACAGAGGGATAGAGAGACAGTAGACAGAGACAGATAGGAGAAAGACAGAGGGATAGAGTAGAGAGACAGATAGTGAGTCATAGTGGTCTGTAGTGGTCTGTAGTGGTCAGCAGTGGTCTAGAGGCTGGGTAGTGGTCTGAGAGAGAGAGAGAGAGAGAGAGAGAGAGAGAGAGAGAGAGAGAGAGAGAGAGAGAGAGAGAGAGAGACAGAGAGAGAGAGAGAGAGAGAGAGCAGAGAGAGAGAGACAGAGACCAGAGAGAGAGACAGAGACAGATAGAGAGAGAGAGAGAAAGAGAGAGAGACAGAGAGAGAGAGAGAGAGAGAAAGAGAGAGGGGATAGAGAGAGACAGAGACAGATAGGAGAAAGACAGAGGGGATAGAGAGAGACAGAGACAGATAGGAGAAAGACAGAGGGGATAGAGAGAGACAGAGACAGATAGGAGAAAGACAGAGGGGATAGAGAAACAGAGACAGAGACAGATAGGAGAAAGACAGAGGGGATAGAGAGAGACAGAGACAGATAGGGAGAAAGACAGAGGGGATAGAGAAACAGAGACAGAGACAGATAGGAGAAAGACAGAGGGGATAGAGAAACAGAGACAGAGACAGATAGGAGAAAGACAGAGGGGATAGAGAGGAGAGAGCAGATAGGAGAAAGACAGAGGGGATAGAGAGAGATGACAGATAGGAGAAAGACAGAGGGGATAGAGAAACAGAGACAGAGACAGATAGGAGAAAGACAGAGGGGATAGAGAGAGAGACAGATAGGAGAAAGACAGAGGGGATAGAGAGAGAGAGACAGATAGAGAAAGACAGAGGGGGAGAGAGAGAGA
>NW_025759340.1:0-4526 GCF_021184085.1 Oncorhynchus gorbuscha | reverse complement strand
AAAGAGGACCCAAACGCGACTTAACAGAAACAGAGTTTATTAATGTTCAAAACGGAACTGAAATCCTCTAGATTTGTAGAGGGGAAATAAACAGGAGAAGGGCCACAGACTGCAGGTCGCCCGGGTAGGCGCAGGCCGTAAATGACTGAGACACCTGCTCACACGCAGCGTCTGAAGAAGGCACAAACACGACAGGACAGGGTGATACACAATCACGGCAAAAACACGACAGGACAGGGCGAAACGCACCACAGCATGGAATACAAAACAAGGAACCGACGGCACAGGAACGGATCACAAAGGAATAAATAGGGACTTAATCAGGGAAAAGGATCGGGAACAGGTGGGAAGACTAAATGATGATTAGGGGAATAGGAACAGCTGGGAGCAGGAACGAGAACGATAGAGAGAAGAGAGAGCGAGAGAGTGAGAGAGGGAGGGGGAGAGAGAGGGATAGAGGGAAAGAACCAAATAAGACCAGCAGAGGGAAACTGAATAGCATGGGAGCACAGGGACAAGACATGATAATAAATGACAAACATGACAGTACCCTCACTCACCGAGCGCCTCCCTGGCGCCTCTCGAGAGGAACACTGGCAGCAACGGAGGAAATCATAGATCAAACGGTCCAGCACGTCCCGAGAAAGAACCCAACCTTCTCTCCTCAGGACCGTAACGAAAACGATAAAAAGGAAACTAGGGTACTACTCAAAAAAAAAATGAGAACTAGGGACAGACTGAGACACAGCAAGGGCAGGGACAAGAACAGGAGAGATGCGATGGCAGGAACAGACTGAGACCCAGCAAGACCAGGAGCAGAAGCAGAAAAAAATTACCAGACTTCTTCTGCGCGCAGTCTGAACACGCACACGAAACGGCGCGTGTCACGCTTCCTGAGTCGGCCACCTCAAAAGCGCTGGCGAATAGACGCAAGAGTGCCTGAACACTGGGATGACCAGCTAACTTGGCAGAGTGAGCCCACTGAAGAACAGCCAGACGAGTGGAAACAGGAACGAAAAGGAGGTTAATAGGACAAGTTGCTGCTGCGACGAGTGTGCGTGAGTGCTGCTTAACCTGTCTTTCAATTCCCAGACTGTCAACCCGACAACACGCCTATAAAGGAAGAATCCTCGAGATCAGTAGAAGCCACAGAAGAACTAAACAGACGGGATAAGGCATCAGGCTTGGTGTTCTTGCTACCCGGACGGTAAGAAATCACAAACTCAAACGAGCGAAAAACAACGCCCAACGAGCTTGACGGGCATTAAGTCGTTTGGCAGAACGGATGTACTCAAGGTTCTTATGGGTCTGTCCAAACGTACAAAAGGAACGGTGTCGCCTTCCAACCACTGTCGCCATTCGCCTAGGGCTAAGCGGATGGCGAGCAGTTCACGGTTACCCACATCATAGTTGCGCTCAGATGGCGACAGGCGATGAGAAAAATAAGCGCAAGGATGAACCTCATCGTCAGACTGGAAGCGCTGGGATAGAATGGCTCCCACGCCTACCTCTGAAGCGCCAACCTCGACAATAAATTGTCTAGTGACGTCAGGAGTAACGAGGATAGAGCGGACGTAAAACGTTCTTTTAGAAGATCAAAAGCCTCCCTGGGCGGAACCGGACCACTTAAAACACGTTCTGGACAGAAGTAAGAGCTGTGGGTGGGGCAGCAACTTGACCGAAATCACGAATGAAACGCCAGAAATTAGCTTAAACCTAAAAAGCGCTGCAACTCGACACGTGACCTGGAACGGGCCAATCACTGACAGCTTGACCTTAGCGGAATCCATCTGAATGCCTTCAGCGGAAATAACGGAACCGAAAAAGTAACGGAGGAGACATGAAAAGAGCACTTCAGCCTTTACGAGACAATTCTCTAAAAGGCGCTGTAGAACACGTCGAACGTGCTGGGAACATGAATCTCGAGTGACGGAGAAAAATCAGGATATCGTCAAGATAGACAAAACAAAATGTTCAGCATGTCTCTCAGAACATCATTAACTAATGCCTGAAAACAGCTGGCGCATTGGCGAGACCGAACGGCAGAACCCGGTACTCAAAATGCCCTAACGGAGTGTTAAACGCCGTTTTCCACTCGTCCCCCTCTCTGATGCGCACGAGATGGTAAGCGTTACGAAGGTCCAACTTAGTAAAGCACCTGGCTCCCTGCAGAATCTCGAAGGCTGATGACATAAGGGGAAGCGGATAACGATTCTTAACCGTTATGTCATTCAGCCCTCGATAATCCACGCAGGGGCGCAGAGTACCGTCCTTCTTCTTAACAAAAAGAACCCCGCCCCGGCCGGAGAAGAAGAAGGCACTATGGTACCGGCGTCAAGAGACACAGACAAATAATCCTCGAGAGCCTTACGTTCGGGAGCCGACAGAGAGTATAGTCTACCTCGAGGAGGCGTGGTCCCTGGAAGGAGATCAATACTACAATCATACGACCGGTGAGGAGGAAGGGAGTTGGCTCGGGACCGACTGAAGACCGTGCGCAGATCATGATATTCCTCCGGCACTCCTGTCAAATCGCCAGGTTCCTCCTGAGAAGTAGGGAGAGAAGAAACGGGAGGGATGGCAGACATTAAACACTTCACATGACAAGAAACGTTCCAGGATAGGATAGAATTACTAGACCAATTAATAGAAGGATTATGACATACTAGCCAGGGATGACCCAAAACAACAGGTGTAAACGGTGAACGGAAAATCAAAAAAGAAATAGTCTCACTGTGGTTACCAGATACTGTGAGAGTTAAAGGTAGTGTCTCAAATTTGATACTGGGAAGATGACTACCATCTAAGGCAAACATGGGCGTAGGCTTGTCTAACGGTCTGAAAGGAATGTTATGTTTCCGAACCCATGCTTCGTCCATGAAACAACCCTCAGCCCCAGAGTCAATCAAGGCACTGCATGTAGCACCCGAACCGGTCCAGCGTAGATGGACCGACATAGTAGTACAAGATCTAGATGAAGAGGACTGAGTAGTAGCGCTCACCAGTAGCCCTCCGCTTACTGATGGGCTCTGGCCTCTTACTGGACATGAATTAACAAAATGTCCAGCAACTCCGCAATAGAGGCACAGGCGGTTGGTGATCCTCCGTTCCCTCTCCTTATTCGAGATGCGAATCCCTCCCAGCTGCATGGGCTCAGTCTCAAAGCCAGAGGAGGGAGATGGTTGCGATGCGGAGCAGGGAAACACCGTTGATGCGAGCTCTCTTCCACGAGCCCGGTGACGAAGATCTACCCGTCGTTCTATGCGGATGGCGAGAGCAATCAAAGAGTCCACATCTGAAGGAACCTCCCGGGAGAGAATCTCATCCTTAACCACTGCGTGGAGTCCCTCCAGAAAACGAGCGAGCAGCGCCGGCTCGTTCCACTCACTAGAGGCAGCAAGAGTGCGAAACTCAATGGAATAATCCGTTATGGACCGTTCACCTTGGCATAAGGAAGCCAGGGCCCTAGAAGCCTCCCCACCAAAAACTGAACGGTCAAAAACCCGAATCATCTCCTCTTTAAAGTTCTGGAATTTGATAGAGCAATCAGCCCTTGCCTCCCAGATAGCTGTGCCCCATTCTCGAGCCCGGCCAGTAAGGAGTGAAATGACGTAAGCAACCCGAGCCTCTCTCTAGAGTATGTGTTGGGTTGGAGAGAGAACACAATCTCACACTGCGTGAGAAAGGAGCGGCACTCAGTGGGCTGCCCGGAGTAGCAAGGTGGGTTATTAACCCTAGGTTCTGGAGGCTCGGCAGGCCAGGAAGTAACAGGTGGCACGAGACGTAGACTCTGGAACTGTCCAGAGAGGTCGGAAACCTGAGCGGCCAGGTTCTCCACGGCATGGCGAGCAGCGGACAATTCCTGCTCGTGTCTGCCGAGCATGGCTCCTTGGATCTCGACGGCAGTGTAACGAGCGTCTGAAGTCGCTGGGTCCATTCCTTGGTCGGTTCCTTCTGTCATGCAGGTGAAAGAGGACCCAAACGCGACTTAACAGAAACAGAGTTTATTAAAGTCCAAAACGGAATAACAGAAATCCTCTAGATTTGTAGAGGGGAAAACAACTGAGAAGCGGCCACAGACTGCAGGTCGCTTCGGGTAGGCGCAGGCCGTAGTCGACTGGAGACACCTGCTCACACGCAGCATCTGATGAAGGCACAAAACACGACAGGACAGGGTGATACACAATCACGGCAAAAACACGACAGGACAGGGCGAAACGCAATCACAGCATGGTGAATACAATACAAGGAACCGACGGCACAGGAACGGATCACAAAGGAATAAATAGGGACTCTAATCAGGGGAAAGGATCGGGAACAGGTGTGGGAAGACTAAATGATGATTAGGGGAATAGGAACAGCTGGGAGCAGGAACGGAACGATAGAGAGAAGAGAGAGCGAGAGAGTGAGAGAGGGAGGGGGAGAGAGAGGGATAGGAGGGAAAGAACCAAATAAGACCAGCAGAGGGAAACGAATAGCATGGGGAGCACAGGGACAAGACATGATAATAAATGACAAACATGACA
>NW_025759339.1:0-4526 GCF_021184085.1 Oncorhynchus gorbuscha | reverse complement strand
GTGGTGCCGTGGACCGTTCTTCTGGATCGGATCATCCTTCGCTGGATTTCCATCCCAGAACTTCGCCGTGGTTGCTGTTGAAGAATCAGATAAGACGTTGCTGGTGCAGTTTGGCGATATCGCATTTCGCCACAAGATGGCGCCACTAGAACGTTTTATTATTGCAATTGATGATTTCTCTTGCTGAGGCTCTTCACAGACAAAGGATAACTTTTGTGTTACTTGTTTATTTGCAATTCTGATGTATATCTGATATAAGTAGGGTGAGTTTTACCAGTGTACTAGATATAGATTTTGTCTTGAGGTAAAAAATATATATATATATATATATATATATATATATATATATATATATATATATATATACACACACGTGTTTTGCTGTTTACATTTTCATTAGGGTGTTGATTTCCCATTGTTAAAATGGAAGGTGTTGGGAGAGGTAGGGGTTTCCTGTCATTTAATCTGTCACCATCTGTGGGTAGGGGTTCAGCCAAAATTCCAGTTAATTCTACACCTATGCCCAAACTGGAGGGTTTTGATAGTTTATCCATGGACACGCCCAAGGATGTGTATGAAAGAGTTTTGCCAAATGCAGGGAGTGGGGAGGTCTCCATGGATTTCATAGCAGACATAGTACAGCAGATTGGTCATTCCATTGGGGAGAACATTGCCTCCTGTTTGGAGTCAAAGGCAATTGCTGGACATGTTGGGGACAATGTTATGGAGTGTATGCAGCTCGAGGGGTATGGATGTGTCAGGCCTGAACCTGGTATTGAAGTCTGATATCAGGGAACCGGTGTATTTTCGGGGGGATGGCTCTGAAAAGTGCACAGTGCATGAGTGGGAGGATATGGTAATAGTTTACATGCGTAAGAGGGGCGTGTCTGTGATGGACCAAGCAGTTGAGGTTATGGGCAGGTTTATGGGAAGGGCCCGCGATGTTGTTAAAGTTGGCATACGCAGAAATCCCTCCATTGAATTATCTAAAGGCCCGAGTCCCATCTTTGACATACTGAAACAACATTTTAGTGACACTGTTTTTCAAGCATGCCCCTTGCTGACTTTTATGCCACATTACCTCTGACTGATGAACAACCATTTGAATATTGGCTCAGACTGAACAGGGCTATGGAGGTTGCTGAAGATTGTCTAAAGAGACAGAAAAAAATGTTGAAGACCCATCTCGTGAGCTCACAGTCATGTTTATCAGACATTGCCCTAATGCTGAACTGTCGCTTATCTTTAAGTGCAAGCCATTACAGCAGTGGACCGCTGCAGATGTTCATGAGAGGCTGGATGAATACAGGAGGGAGCGGAGGTACTCTCACTTATCTAAGGTGACCCCAGCCATCGCAACAATGAAGCAGGAAGTTGGTGCTGTCATGCCGATCACCATGTCTGCTGTGAGGTCCCACATGGAAGTACCCAATACGTTGCCTTACCCAGCCCAGCCCAGCCCATTCAGGGCTCAGCTGAGCCCATGGAACGTATCCTTGCCATGCTGGAGCGTGTGCTGGAGCAGAGGCCACAACAGTCTGACCATAAGTTCCAAAAAGGGAATAGGAGCAAAGTGAAGTCTAATGGGCCATGTAACGTGTGCAGGGATGCTGGACATGATACTTACTTTCACTGCAGGGCCAATCACCTCTGCTTTCTTTGTCATGTAGCTGGCCACGCACGCTCTCAGTGCCCCAAGGCCGCAGCTCTGAGCACAGCTAGTGGAGTCCCTACAGTAATCACTGCTCAGCTTCCGGAAAACTAGTAGGCCTGCATGTAGAAGGGGAGAGTGTTGGGCCTTTTGTAGAGTCCCCATCAGTGAGAGCTGTTGATTTGGAGTCTGTATATTTATTTATTTTATTTCACCTTTATTTAACCAGGTAGGCTAGTTGAGAACAGGTTCTCATTTGCAACTGCGACCTGGCCAAGATAAAGCATAGCAGACAACACAGAGTTACACATGGAGTAAACAATTAACAAGTCAATAACACAGAGAAAAAAAGGGGAGTCTATATACAATGTGTGCAAAAGGCATGAGGAGGTAGGCGAATAATTACAATATTGCAGATTAACACTGAAGTGATAAATGATCATGTACAGGTAGAGATATTGGTGTGCAAAAGAGCAGAAAAGTAAATAAATAAAAACTGTGGGGATGAGGTAGGTGAAAATGGGTGTGCTATTTACCAATAGATTATGTACAGCTGCAGCGATCGGTTAGCTGCTCAGCTAGCTGATGTTTGAAGTTGGTGAGGGAGATAAAAGTCTCCAACTTCAGCAATTTTGTAATTCGTTCCAGTCACAGGCAGCAGAGTACTGGAACGAAAGGCGGCCGAATGAGGTGTTGGCTTTAGGGATGATCAATGAGATACACCTGCTGGAGCGCGTGCTACGGATGGGTGTTGCCATCGTGACCAGTGAGCTGAGATAAGGCGGAGCTTTGCCTAGCATGGCCTTGTAGATGACCTGAAGCCAGTGGGTCTGGCGACGAATATGTAGCGAGGGCCAGCCGACTAGAGCATACAAGTCGCAGTGGTGGGTAATATAAGGTGCTTTAGTGACAAAACGGATGGCACTGTGATAAACTGCATCCAGTTTGCTGAGTAGAGTGTTGGAAGCAATTTTGTAGATGACGTCGCCGAAGTCGAGGATCGGTAGGATAGTCAGTTTTACTAGGGTAAGCTTGGCAGCGTGAGTGAAGGAGGCTTTGTTGCGGAATAGAAAGCCGATTCTTGATGTGATTTTCGATTGGAGATGTTTGATATGGGTCTGGAAGGAGAGTTTGCAGTCTAGCCAGACACCTAGGTACTTATAGGTGTCCACATATTCAAGGTCGGAGCCATCCAGTGTGGTGATGCTAGTCGGGCATGCGGGTGCAGGCAGCGATCGGTTGAAAAGCATGCATTTGGTTTTACTAGCGTTTAAGAGCAGTTGGAGGCCACGGAAGGAGTGTTGTATGGCATTGAAGCTCGATTGGAGGTTAGATAGCACAGTGTCCAATGACGGGCCGAAAGTGTATACAATGGTGTCGTCTGCGTAGAGGTGGATCAGGGAATCGCCCGCAGCAAGAGCAACATCATTGATATATACAGAGAAAAGAGTCGGCCCGAGAATTGAACCCTGTGGCACCCCCATAGAGACTGCCAGGGGACCGGACAACATGCCCTCCGATTTGACACACTGAACTCTGTCTGCAAAGTAATTGGTGAACCAGGCAAGGCAGTCATCCGAAAAACCGAGGCTACTGAGTCTGCTGATAAGAATATGGTGATTGACAGAGTCGAAAGCCTTGGCAAGGTCGATGAAGACGGCTGCACAGTACTGTCTTTTATCGATGGCGGTTATGATGTCGTTTAGTACCTTGAGTGTGGCTGAGGTGCACCCGTGACCGGCTCGGAAACCGGATTGCATAGCGGAGAAGGTACGGTGGGATTCGAGATGGTCAGTCACCTGTTTGTTGACTTGGCTTTCGAAGACCTTAGATAGGCAGGGCAGGATGGATATAGGTCTGTAACAGTTTGGGTCCAGGGTGTCACCCCTTTGAAGAGGGGGATGACTGCGGCAGCTTTCCAGTCCTTGGGGATCTCAGACGATATGAAAGAGAGGTTGAACAGGCTGGTAATAGGGGTTGCGACAATGGCGGCGGATAGTTTCAGAAATAGAGGGTCCAGATTGTCAAGCCCAGCTGATTTATACGGGTCCAGGTTTTGCAGCTCTTTCAGAACATCTGCTATCTGGATTTGGGTAAAGGAGAACCTGGAGAGGCTTGGGCGAGGAGCTGCGGGGGGCCGGGGCTGTTGGCCGAGGTAGGAGTAGCCAGGCGGAAGGCATGGCCAGCCGTTGAGAAATGCTTGTTGAAGTTTTCGATAATCATGGATTTGTCGGTGGTGACCGTGTTCCCTAGCCTCAGTGCAGTGGGCAGCTGGGAGGAGGTGCTCTTGTTCTCCATGGACTTCAGTGTCCCAGAACTTTTGGAGTTGGAGCTACAGGATGCAAACTTCTGCCTGAAGAAGCTGGCCTTAGCTTTCCTGACTGACTGCGTGTATTGGTTCCTGACTTCCCTGAACAGTTGCATATCGCGGGGACTGTTCGATGCTATTGCAGTCCGCCACAGGATGTTTTTGTGCTGGTCGAGGGCAGTCAGGTCTGGAGTGAACCAAGGGCTGTATCTGTTCTTAGTTCTGCATTTTTGAACGGAGCATGCTTATCTAAAATGGTGAGGAAGTTACTCTTAAAGAATGACCAGGCATCCTCAACTGACGGGATGAGGTCAATGTCCTTCCAGGATACCCGGGCCAGGTCGATTAGAAAGGCCTGCTCACAGAAGTGTTTTAGGGAGCGTTTGACAGTGATGAGGGGTGGTCGTTTGACTGCGGCACCGTAGCGGATACAGGCAATGAGGCAGTGGTCGCTGAGATCCTGGTTGAAGACAGCGGAGGTGTATTTGGAGGGCCAGTTGGTCAGGATGGCGTCATGAGGAGTGCCCTTGCTTACAGAGTTAGGGTTGTACCTGGTGGGTTCCTTGA
>NW_025759338.1:0-4527 GCF_021184085.1 Oncorhynchus gorbuscha | reverse complement strand
GTCTTTGCTGTCTTCGTATCATCGTGATCATCGTATCCAAGATAATTGTGTTGTTTAGGTTTAGAGTGTGTAGTCTTAGAGTGACCTTAACGTAGGTGACTCTGCTAGCTAGCCAACAGCTAGCCAACGCTAGCCAACGTCTTCTGTATAGAACTCAACTACCCGGTCGCATTCACAGGTTGTATCACATTTTCACTTCATTTTCATTACAGTACAACGGTTTGATTTGTTTGATCGTAGCTAGCTACTTAGCTAGCTACATAGCCGTCTTTGTATCAAAGATAATTGTGTAGTCTAGAGCGATTTTCTAGGTTCGCTAGCCATCTATTGTCGTTCTTTAACGCAACGTAACGTAAACAACACTGCTAGCTAGCCTGCTAGCCCCCGAATAGCAACACTGCAGAAACTATTACACTCAACGGAACGACTTGATTAGTGTAGTGTCAACAACGCACCCACTGCCAGCTGGCCTACTTCAGCAGTACTGTATCATTTTAATCATTTTAGTCAATAAGATTCTTGCTACGTAGCTTAACTTTCTGAACATTCGAGACGTGTAGTCCACTTGTCATTCCAATCTCCTTTGCATTAGCGTAGCCTCTTCTGTAGCCTGTCAACTATGTGTCGGTTTATCCCTGTTCTCTCCTCTCTGCACAGACCATACAAACGCTCCTCACCGCGTGGCCGCGGCCACCCTACTCTGGTGGTCCCAGCGCGCACGACCCACGTGGGAGTTCCAGGTCTCCGGTAGCCTCTGGAACTGCCAATCTGCGGTCAACAAGGCAGAGTTCATCTCAGCCCATGCCTCCCTCCAGTCCTCGACTTCTTGGCCCTGACGGAAACATGGATCACCACAGACAACACTGCTACTCCTACTGCTCTCTCTTCGTCCGCCCACGTGTTCTCGCACACCCGAGAGCGTCTGGTCAGCGGGGTGGTGGCACCGGGATCCTCATCTCTCCCAAGTGGTCATTCTCTCTTTCTCCCTTACCCATCTGTCTATCGCCTCCTTTGAATTCCATGCTGTCACAGTCACTAGCCCTTTCAAGCTTAACATCCTTATCATTTATCGCCCTCCAGGTTCCCTCGGAGAGTTCATCAATGAGCTTGATGCCTTGATAAGCTCCTTTCCTGAGGACGGCTCACCTCTCACAGTTCTGGGCGACTTTAACCTCCCCACGTCTACCTTTGACTCTTTCCTCTCTGCCTCCTTCTTTCCACTCCTCTCCTCTTTTGACCTCACCCTCTCACCTTCCCCCCTACTCACAAGGCAGGCAATACGCTCGACCTCATCTTTACTAGATGCTGTTCTTCCACTAACCTCATTGCAACTCCCCTCCAAGTCTCCGACCACTGCCTTGTATCCTTTTCCCTCTCGCTCTCATCCAACACCTCCCACACTGCCCCTACTCGGATGGTATCGCGCCGTCCCAACCTTCGCTCTCTCTCCCCCGCTACTCTCTCCTCTTCCATCCTATCATCTCTTCCCTCCGCTCAAACCTTCTCCCACCTATCTCCTGATTCTGCCTCCTCAACCCTCCTCTCCTCCCCTCTCTGCATCCCTTGACTCTCTATGTCCCCTATCCTCCAGGCCGGCTCGGTCCTCCCCCTCCCGCTCCGTGGCTCGATGACTCATTGCGAGCTCACAGAACAGGACTCCGGGCAGCCGAGCGGGAAATGGAGGAAAACTCGCCTCCCTGCGGACCTGGCATCCTTTCACTCCCTCCTCTCTACATTTTCCTCCTCTGTCTCTGCTGCTAAAGCCACTTTCTACCACGCTAAATTCCAAGCTTCTGCCTCTAACCCTAGGAAGCTCTTTGCCACCTTCTCCTCCCTCCTGAATCCTCCGCCCCCTCCCCCCTCCTCCCTCTCTGCAGATGACTTCGTCAACCATTTTGAAAAGAAGGTCGACGACATCCGATCCTCGTTTGCTAAGTCAAACGACACCGCTAGTTCTGCTCACACTGCCCTACCCTATGCTCTGACCTCTTTCTCCCCTCTCTCCAGATGAAATCTCGCGTCTTGTGACGGCCGGCCGCCCAACAACCTGCCCGCTTGACCCTATCCCCTCCTCTCTTCTCCAGACCATTTCCGAGACCTTCTCCCTTACCTCACCTCGCTCATCAACTCATCCCTGACCGTTGGCTACGTCCCTTCCGTCTTCAAGAGAGCGAGAGTTGCACCCCCTTCTGAAAAAACCTACACTCGATCCCTCCGATGTCAACAATTACAGACCAGTATCCCTTCTTTCTTTTCTCTCCAAAACTCTTGAACGTGCCGTCCTTGGCCAGCTCTCCCGCTATCTCTCTCTGAATGACCTTCTTGATCCAAATCAGTCAGGTTTCAAGACTAGTCATTCAACTGAGACTGCTCTCCTCTGTATCACGGAGGCGCTCCGCACTGCTAAAGCTAACTCTCTCTCTCTGCTCTCATCCTTCTAGATCTATCGGCTGCCTTCGATACTGTGAACCATCAGATCCTCCTCTCCACCCTCTCCGAGTTGGGCATCTCCCCGGCGCGGCCACGCTAGGATTGCGTCCTACCCTGACAGGTCGCTCCTACCAGGTGGCGTGGCGAGAATCTGTCTCCTCACCACGCGCTCTCACCACTGGTGTCCCCCAGGGCTCTGTTCTTGGCCCTCTCCTATTCTCGCTATACACCAAGTCACTTGGCTCTGTCATAACCTCACATGGTCTCTCTTATCATTGCTATGCAGACGACACACAATTAATCTTCTCCTTTCCCCCTTCTGATGACCAGGTGGCGAATCGCATCTCTGCATGTCTGGCAGACATATCAGTGTGGATGACGGATCACCACCTCAAGCTGAACCTCGGCAAGACGGAGCTGCTCTTCCTCCCGGGGAAGGACTGCCCGTTCCATGATCTCGCCATCACGGTTGACAACTCCACTGTGTCCTCCTCCCAGAGCGCCAAGAACCTTGGTGTGATCCTGGACAACACCCTGTCGTTCTCAACTAACATCAAGGCGGTGGCCCGTTCCTGTAGGTTCATGCTCTACAACATCCGCAGAGTACGACCCTGCCTCACACAGGAAGCGGCGCAGGTCCTAATCCAGGCACTTGTCATCTCCCGTCTGGATTACTGCACTCGCTGTTGGCTGGGCTCCTGCCTGTGCCATTAAACCCCTTCAACTCATCCAGAACGCCGCAGCCGTCTGGTGTTTTCAACCTTCCCAAGTTCTCCCACGTCACCCCGTCCGTTCTCTCCACTGGCTTCCAGTTAGGCCGCATCCGCTACAAGACCATGGTGCTTGCTCACGGAGCTGTGAGGGAACGGCACTCAGTACCTCAGGCTCTGATCAGGCCCTACACCCAAACAAAGGGCACTGCGTTCATCCACCTCTGGCCTGCTCGCCTCCCTACCACTGAGGAGAGTACAGCTCCCGCTCAGCCCAGTCAAAACTGTTCGCTGCCCTGGCCCCCAATGGTGGAACAAACTCCCTCACGACGCCAGGACAGCGGAGTCAATCACCACCTTCGGAGACACCTGAAACCCCACCTCTTTAAGGGAATACCTAGGATAGTTAAGTAATCCCTCTCACCCCACCCCCTAAGTTTAGATGCACTATTGTTATGTGACTGTCCCACTGGATGTCATAAGGTGAATGCACCAATTTGTAAGTCGCTCTGGATAAGAGCGTCTGCTAAATGACTTAAATGTAATGTAAATGTAAATGGATACTAACCCAACAATACAACTATTTCCACCACTGGGCTTACTGCAGTCACTACTTCAACCTTTACTGAAGTACCATGAAAAATACTTTTAGACAGCTGAAGCAAGCATACTTTTTAAACATTATCCATTCTTATGGACGAGGGATTTGGCAGTGCGGTCATTGAGATTTCATACTTCTTGTTGGGGGCACAGGGGGATTAGCTAAAATGGTAGAGTGCTTGCTTAGCATGTGAGAGGTAGTGGGATCGATGCCTGCATCCTCCAACTATTTAGTTTGGTTCAATCAGTACACGTTGTTGTAGCTCTGGATACTAACCCAACAATACAACTATTTCCACCACTGGGCTTGCTGCAGTCACTACTTCAACCTCTACTGAACTACCATGAAAAATACTTTTAGACAGCTGAAGCAAGCATACTTTTTAAAAATGATCCTTTCTTATGGACGAGGGATTTGGCAGTGCAGTCATTGAGATTTCATACTTCTTGTTGGAGGCGCAGGGGGATTAGCTCAAATGGTAGACCTCTTGCTTAGCATGTGAGAGGTAGCGGGATCGATACCTACATCCTCCAAGTTTTTAGTTTGGTTCAATCAGCACACATTGTTGTTGTAGGTCTGGATACTAACCCAACAATACAACTATTTCCACCACTGGGCTTACTGCAGTCACTACTTCAAACTTTACTGAACTACCATGAAAAATACTTTTAGACAGCTGAAGCAAGCATACTTTTAAAAAATTATCCTTTCTTATGGACGAGGGATTTGGCAGTGCAGTCATTGAGATTTCATACTTCTTGTTGGAAGCACAGGGGATTAGCTCAA
>NW_025759337.1:0-4527 GCF_021184085.1 Oncorhynchus gorbuscha | reverse complement strand
TAACCACTACGCTATGTTTCACTTCGGTTTCGAACCAGGGACCTTTTGCGTGTAAAGCAAACGTGATAACCACTACACTACAGAAACTGCTGCTACTATTATCAGCAAGGAATGTAACCGAGTTTTACATATATTCATCGCACGAATACGAAATTCCAACATCATGTATTCATGAAAATTCTCTGTTACAAATACAGTACTTCTCACATGTGTCAGAGACCTCTGTTTCCAAAATAAGGTATTCATGAAAGCAACTCATCTGCTTTTATAAATACGTTACTTACTGCATGTGTCAAAAAGGACTGTTTCCGCCTGGTTTGAACCAGGGACCTTTCGTGTTAAGCGAACGTGACAACATCATGCATTCATGAAAATTCTCTGTTACAAATACAGTACTTCTCACATGTGTCAGAGACCTCTGTTTCCAAAATAAGGTATTCATGAAAGCAACTCATCTCTTTATAAAAACGTTACTTACTGCATGTGTCAAAAAGGATAACAACTACGCTATGTTTCCGCCAGGTTTCGAACCAGGGACCTTTCGCGTGTAAAGCGAACGTGATAACCACTACACTACAGAAACTGCTGCTACTATTATCAGCAAGGAGTAACCCGAGTTTTACATATATTCATCGCACGAATACGAAATTCCAACATCATGCATTCATGAAAATTCTCTGTTACAAATACAGTACTTCTCACATGTGTCAGAGACCTCTGTTTCCAAAATAAGGTATTCATGAAAGCCACTCATCTCTTTTAGAAATACGGTACTTACTGCATGTGTCAAAGAGGACTGTTTCCGCCAGGTTTCGAACCAGGGACCTTTCGCGTGTAAAGCGAACGTGATAACCACTACACTACAGAAACTGCTGCTACTATTATAAGCAAGGAGTAACCCGAGTTTTACAGATATTCATTGCATGTATTCGAATTTCCAAAATAAGGCATTTATTAGAACAACTATTCTCTGTTACAAATACGGTACTTACTGGATTTGTCATAGAGAACTGTTTCCGCCCGCTTCGAACCGGGGACCATTCGAGTGTAAAGCAAACTTGATAACTACTAAACTAGAGAAACTGCTGCTGGAATTACTACTGTGGAGTAAACCAAATTGTACAGATATTAATCGCACGAATTCGAAATTCCAACATAATGCATTTATGAAAATTCTCTGTTACAAATACAGTACTTCTCACATGTGTCAGAGACCTCTGTTTCCAAAATAAGGTATTCATGAAAGCAACTCATCTCTTTTATAAATACGTTACTTACTGCATGTGTCAAGAATGACTGTTTCCTCCTGGTTTCGATCCAGGGACCTTTTGCGTGTAAAGCGAACGTGATAACCACTACACTACAGAAACTGCTGCTAGTATTATCAGCAAGGAGTAACCCGAGTTTTACATATATTCATCGCACGAATACGAAATTCCAACATCATGCATTCATGAAAATTCTCTGTTACAAATACAGTACTTCTCACATGTGTCAGAGACCTCTGTTTCCAAAATAAGGTATTCATGAAAGCAACTCATCTCTTTTATAAAAACGTTACTTACTGCATGTGTCAGAAGGATAACAAATACACTATGTTTCCGCCCGGTTTCGAACCAGGGACCTTTCGCGTGTAAAGCAAACGTGATAACCACTACACTACAGAAACTGCTGCTAGTATTATCAGCAAGGAGTAACCCGAGTTTTACATATATTCATCGCACGAATACGAAATTCCAACATCATGCATTCATGAAAATTCTCTGTTACAAATACAGTACTTCTCACATGTGTCAGAGACCTCTGTTTCCAAAATAAGGTATTCATGAAAGCAACTCATCTCTTTTATAAATACGTTACTTACTGCATGTGTCAAAAAGGACTGTTTCCGCCTGGTTTCGAACCAGGGACCTTTCGCGTGTAAAGCAAACGTGATAACCACTACACTACAGAAACTGCTGCTACTATTATAAGCAAGGAGTAACCCGAGTTTTACAGATATTCATTGCATGTATTCGAATTTCCAAAATAAGGCATTTATTAGAACAACTATTCTCTGTTACAAATACGGTACTTACTGGATTTGTCATAGAGAACTGTTTCCGCCCGCTTCAAACCGAACCGGGGACCATTCGAGTGTAAAGCAAACTTGATAACTACTAAACTAGAGAAACTGCTGCTGGAATTACTACTGTGGAGTAAACCAAATTGTACAGATATTAATCGCACAAATTCGAAATTCCAACATAATGCATTTATGAAAATTCTCTGTTACAAATACAGTACTTCTCACATGTGTCAGAGACCTCTGTTTCAAAATAAGGTATTCATGAAAGCAACTCATCTCTTTTATAAATACTTTACTTACTGCATGTGTCAAGAATGACTGTTTCCTCCTGGTTTCGATCCAGGGACCTTTTGCGTGTAAAGCAAACTTGATAACCACTACACTACAGAAACTGCTGCTAGTATTATCAGCAAGGAGTAACCCGAGTTTTACATATATTCATCGCACGAATACGAAATTCCAACATCATGCATTCATGAAAATTCTCTGTTACAAATACAGTACTTCTCACATGTGTCAGAGACCTCTGTTTCCAAAATAAGGTATTCATGAAAGCAACTCATCTCTTTTATAAAAACGTTACTTACTGCATGTGTCAGAAGGATAACAAATACACTATGTTTACGCCCAGGTTTCGAACCAGGGACCTTTCGCCTGTAAAGCAAACGTGATAACCACTAGACTACAGAAACTGCTGCTAGTATTATCAGCAAGAAGTAACCCGAGTTTTACATATATTCATCGCACGAATACGAAATTCCAACATCATGCATTCATGAAAATTCTCTGTTACAAATACAGTACTTCTCACATGTGTCAGAGACCTCTGTTTCCAAAATAAGGTATTCATGAAAGCAACTCATCTCTTTTATAAAAACGTTACTTACTGCATGTGTCAAAAAGGATAACCACTACACTATGTTTCCGCACGGTTTCGAACCAGGGACCTTTCGCGTGTAAAGCAAACGTGATAACCACTACACTACAGAAACTGCTGCTACTATTATCAGCAAGGAGTAACCCGAGTTTTACATATATTCATCGCACGAATACGAAATTCCAACATCATGTATTCATGAAAATTCTCTGTTACAAATACGGTACTTACTGGATTTGTCATAGAGAACTGTTTCCGCCCGCTTCGAACCGGGGACCATTCGAGTGTAAAGCAAACTTGATAACTACTAAACTAGAGAAACTGCTGCTGGAATTACTACTGTGTAGTAAACCAAATTGTACAGATATTCATCGCATGAATTCGAAATTCCAACATAATGCATTTATGAAAATTCTCTGTCACAAATACAGTACTTCTCACATGTGTCAGAGAGCTCTGTTTCCAAAATAAGGTATTCATGAAAGCAACTCATCTCTTTTATAAATACGTTACTTACTGCATGTGTCAAAAAGGACTGTTTCCACCCGGGACCTTTCACGTGTAGAGCAAACATGATAACCACTACACTACAGAAACTGCTGCTAGTATTACCAGCAAGGAGTAACCCAGTTTTACATATATTCATCGCACGAATACGAAATTCCAACATAATGCATTTATGAAAATTCTCTGTTACAAATACAGTACTCTCACATGTGTCAGAGACCTCTGTTTCCAAAATAAGGTATTCATGAAAGCAACTCATCTCTTTTATAAAAACGTTACTTACTGCATGTGTCAAAAGGATAACCACTACACTATGTTTCCGCCCGGTTTCGAACCAGGGACCTTTCGCTTGTAAAGCAAACGTGATAACCACTACACTACAGAAACTGCTGCTAGTATTATCAGCAAGGAGTAACCCGAGTTTTACATATATTCATCGCACGAATACGAAATTCCAACATCATGCATTCATGAAAATTCTCTGTTACAAATACAGTACTTCTCACATGTGTCAGAGACCTCTGTTTCCAAAATAAGGTATTCATGAAAGCAACTCATCTCTTTTATAAAAACGTTACTTACTGCATGTGTCAAAAGGATAACTGTTTCCGCCCGGTTTCAACCAGGGACCTTTCGCGTGTAAAGCAAACGTGATAACCACTACACTACAGAAACTGCTGCTACTATTATCAGCAAGGAGTAACCCGAGTTTTACATATATTCATCGCACGAATACGAAATTCCAACATCATGTATTCATGAAAATTCTCTGTTACAAATACAGTACTTCTCACATGTGTCAGAGACCTCTGTTTCCAAAATAAGGTATTCATGAAAGCAACTCATCTCTTTTATAAAAACGTTACTTACTGCATGTGTCAAAAAGGATAAACACTACACTATGTTTCCGCCCGGTTTTGAACCAGGGACCTTTCGTCATGTAAAGCAAACGTGATAACCACTACACTACAGAAACTGCTGCTACTATTATCAGCAAGGAGTAACCCGAGTTTACATATATTCATCGCACGAATACGAAATTCCAACATCATGTATCTCATGAAAATTCTCTGTT
>NW_025759336.1:0-4528 GCF_021184085.1 Oncorhynchus gorbuscha | reverse complement strand
GAGACCGCCATACTGAGACCGTCATACTGATGTACTGAGACTGCCATACTGAGACTGTCATACTCAGACTGTCAAACTGACATACTGAGACTGTCATACTGAGACTGACATACTGACATACTGAGACACACATACTGAGACTGCCACACTGACAAACTGAGACTGCCATACTGAGGCTGTCATACTGAGACTGTCATACTGAGACTGCCATACTGAGACTGTCATACTGACATACTGGAGACTGTCATACTGAGACTGACATACTGACATACTGAGACACTCATACTGAGACTGTCCTACTGAGACTACCATACTGACAAACTGAGACTGTCATACTGAGGCTGCCATACTGAGGCTGCCATACTGAGACTGTCATACTGACATACTGAGACTGTCATACTGAGACTGTCATACTGAGACTGCCATACTGAGACTGCCATACTGAGACTGCCATACTGAGACTGTCATACTGATGTACTGAGACTGTCATACCGAGACTGCCATACTGAGACTGTCATACTGACATACTGAGACTGTCAAACTGAGACTGACATACTGACATACTGAGACACTCATACTGAGGCTGCCATACTGAGACTGTCATACTGACATACTGAGACTGTCATACTGAGACTGTCATGCTGAGACTGCCATACCGAGGCTGCCATACTGAGACTGCCATACTGAGACTGCCATACTGAGACTGTCATACTGATGTACTGGAGACTGTCATACCGAGACTGACATACTGAGACTGTCATACTCAGACTGTCAAACTGACATACTGAGACTGTCATACTGAGATTGCCATAATGAGGCTGTCATACTGAGACTGTCATACTGAGACTGCCATACTGAGACTGTCATGCTAAGAATGCCATACTGAGCCTGTCATACTGAGGCTGCCATACTGACATACTGAGGCTGTCATAATGAGGCTGTCATACTGAGACTGTCATACTGAGACTGTCAAACTGAGACTGCCATACTGAGACTGTCATACTGACATACTGAGACCCCCATACTGAGACTACCAGACTGAGACTGTCATACTGCCATACTGAGACTGTCATACTGCCATACTGAGCCCGTCATACTGAGACTGTCATACTGCCATACTGAGACTGCCATACTGAGATTGCCATAATGGGACTGTCATACTGACATACTGAGACTGTCATACTGAGACTGTCAAACTGAGACTGCCATACTGAGACTGTCATACTGACATACTGAGACTGCCATACTGAGACTGTCATACTGCCATACTGAGCCCGTCATACTGAGACTGTCATACTGCCATACTGAGACTGTCATACTGAGATTGCCATAATGAGACTGTCAAACTGACATACTGAGACTGTCACAATAAGACTGTCATACAGCCATACCGAGACTGTCATACTGAGACTGCCATACGGACATACGGAGACTGTCATATTGACATACTACTGAGACTGTCACACTACCATACTGAGGCTGCCATACTGAGACTGCCATACTGATGCTGTCATACTGAGACTGTCATACTGAGACTGTCATACTGACATACTGAGACTGTCATACTGAGACTGACATACTGACATACTGAGACACTCATACTGAGACTGTCCTACTGAGACTGCCATACTGACAAACTGAGACTGTCATACTGAGGCTGCCATACTGAGGCTGCCATACTGAGACTGTCATACTGACATACTGAGACTGTCATACTGAGACTGTCATACTGAGACTGCCATACCGAGGCTGCCATACTGAGACTGCCATACTGAGACTGTCATACTGATGTACTGAGACTGTCGTACCGAGACTGCCATACTGAGACTGTCATACTCAAACGGTCAAAGTGACAAACTGAGACTGTCATACTGAGACTGACATACTGACATACTGAGACACTCATACTGAGACTGCCATACTGAGACTGCCACACTGACAAACTGAGAGACTGCCATACTGAGGCTGCCATAGTGACATACTGAGGCTGTCATACTGAGGCTGTCATACTGAGACTGTCATACTGAGATGCCATACTGACATACTGAGACTGCCAAACTGAGACTGTCATACTGAGACTGCCATACTGAGGCCGTCATACTGAGACTGTTATACTGACATACTGAGACTAGCATACCGAGACTGCCATAATGAGCCTGTCATACTGAGCCTGTCATACTGAGGCTGCCATACGGAGGCTTGTCATAATGAGGCTGCCATACTGAGACTGTCATACTGAGACTGCCATACTGAGACTGTCCTACTGAGACTGCCATACTGACAAACTGAGACTGTCATACTGAGGCTGCCATACTGAGGCTGCCATACTGAGACTGTCATACTGACATACTGAGACTGTCATACTGACATACTGAGACTGTCATACTGGAGACTGTCATACTGAGACTGCCATACCGAGGCTGCCATACTGAGACTGCCATACTGAGACTGTCATACTGATGTACTGAGACTGTCGTACCGAGACTGCCATACTGAGACTGTCATACTCAGACGGTCAAAGTGACAAACTGAGACTGTCATACTGAGACTGACATACTGACATACTGGAGACACTCATACTGAGACTGCCATACTGAGACTGTCACACTGACATACTGAGACTGCCATACTGAGACTGCCATACCGAGATCTGCCATACTGAGACTGCCATACTGGACATACTGAGACTGTCATACTGAGACTGATCATACTGAGACTGTCATACTGAGACTGTCATACTGACATACTGAGACTGCCATACTGAGACTGTCATACTGAGACTGCCATACTGAGGACTGCCATACTGAGACTGTCATACTGACATACTGAGACTGTCATACTGAGACTGCCATACTGAGACTGCCATACTGAGACTGTCATACTGAGACTGCCATACTGAGACTGCCATACTGAGACTGTCATACTGATGTACTGAGACTGCCATACTGACATCTGAGACTGTCATACTCAGACTGTCAAACTGACATACTGAGACTGTCATACTGAGACTGCCATACTGACATACTGAGCCATACTGACATACTGAGACTGTCATACTGACAGCATACTGAGACTGCCATACTGAGACTGTCATACTGAGACTGCCATACTGAGACTGTCATACTGACATACTGAGACTGTCATACTGAGACTGCCATACTGAGACTGTCATACTGAGACTGTCATACTGACATACTGAGACTGTCATACTGAGACTGTCATATCTGAGACTGTCATACTGAGCTGTCATACTGAGAGACTGCTCATACTGAGACTTGTCATAATGAGGCTGCCATACTGAGACTGTCATACTGAGACTGCCATACTGAGACTGTCATGCTAAGAATGCCATACTGAGCCTGTCATACTGAGGCTGCCATACTGACATACTGAGGCTGTCATACTGAGGCTGTCATACTGAGACTGTCATACTGAGACTGTCAAACTGAGACTGCACATACTGAGACTGTCATACTGAGACCGCCATACTGAGACTACCAGTACTGAGACTGTCATACTGACATACTGAGACTGCCATACTGAGACTGTCATACTGACATACTGGAGACCGTCATACTGAGACTGTCATACTGCCATACTGAGACTGCCATACTGAGATTGCCATACTGAGACTGTCATACTGACATACTGAGACTGTCATACTGAGACTGTCAAACTGAGACTGCCATACTGAGACTGCCATACTGACATACTGAGACCCCCATACTGAGACTACCATACTGAGACTGTCATACTGCCATACTGAGCCTGTCATACTGAGACTGTCATACTGCCATACTGAGACTGTCATACTGAGATTGCCATAATGAGACTGTCATACTGACATACTGAGACTGTCATAATGAGACTGTCATACAGCCATACTGAGACTGTCATACTGAGACTGCCATACTGACATACTGAGACTGTCATACTGAGACTACATACTGAGACTGTCATACTACCATACTGAGACTGCCATACTGGAGACTGCCATACTGAGGCTGTCATACTGAGACTGTCATACTGAGACTGCCATACTGAGACTGTCATACTGACATACTGAGACTGTCATACTGAGACTGACATACTGACATACTGAGACACTCATACTGGGACTGTCCTACTGAGACTGCCATACTGAGACGTCATACTGAGGCTGCTCATACTGAGACTGTCATACTGACAGGACTGCCATACTGAGACTGTCATACTGAGACTGCCATACTGAGACTGCCATACTGAGACTGTCATACTGAGACTGCCATACTGAGACTGTCATACTGAGACTGTCAAGACTGAGACTGGCATACTGTCAGACTGCCAGAACTGACGATACTCGAGACTGCCATACTGAGACTGTACACAATGACTGATACTGAGACTGCCATACTGAGACTGCCATACACTGCCATACTGAGACTGCCATACTGAGAACGTCATACAGCTGAGACTGATATACTGAGACTGTCATACTGAGACTGCCATACTGACATACTGGAGACTGACATACTGAGACTGACATACT
>NW_025759335.1:0-4529 GCF_021184085.1 Oncorhynchus gorbuscha | reverse complement strand
GAGATAGGGAGGGAGTGGAGGTAGAGGGAGGTAGGGAGGGAGGGAGGGAGTGGAGATAGGGAGGGAGTGGAGGTAGGGAGGTAGGGAGATAGGGAGGGGAGTGGAGGCAGGAGATAGGGAGAGTGAGGTAGGGAGGTGGGAGGAGGTAGGGAGGAGGGAGGTAGGGAGGGAGGAGGGAGTGAGGTAGGGAGGTAGGGAGGGAGGGAGGGAGTACGGAGGTAGGGAGGTAGAGGGTGGAGGTAGGGAGGTAGGTAGGGAGGGAGGTAGGGAGATAGGGAGGGAGTGGAGGTAGGGAGGTAGGGAGGTAGGGAGGGAGGGAGGTAGGGAGGGAGGTAGGGAGATAGGGAGGGAGTGGAGGTAGGGAGGTAGGGAGGTAGGGAGGTAGGGAGGGAGGTAGGGAGATAGGGAGGGAGTGGAGGTAGGGAGGTAGGGAGGTAGGGAGGTAGGGAGGGAGGGAGGTAGGGAGATAGGAGAGGTAGGGAGATAGGGAGGAGTGGAGGTAGGGAGGGTAGGGAGGTAGGGGAGGTAGGGAGGGAGGAGGTAGGGAGGGGAGGTAGGGAGATAGGGAAGGAGTGGAGGTAGGGAGGTAGGGAGGTAGGGAGGGAGTGGAGGTAGGGAGGTAGGGAGGTAGGGAGGGAGTGGAGGTAGGGAGATAGGGAGGGAGTGGAGGTAGGGAGGTAGGGAGGGAGTGGAGGTAGGAGATAGGGAGGGAGGGGTAGGTAGGAGGAGGTAGGGAGATAGGGAAGGAGGGAGGTAGGGAGGAGGTAGGGAGATAGGGAAGGAGTGGAGGTAGGGAGGTAGGGAGGGAGGAGGTAGGGAGTGGAGGTAGGGAGATAGGGAGGGAGTGGAGGTAGGGAGATAGGAAGGGAGTGGAGGTAGGGAGATAGGGAGGGAGTGGAGGTAGGGAGATAGGGAGGGAGTGGAGGTAGGGAGATAGGGAGGGAGTGGAGGTTGGGAGGGAGGGAAGGGGTGATAAGGGAAGAGAGGAGGAGGGTTGGTGGTGATATGTGGGGTAGGGAGATAGGGAGGGGAACATTTTGTTTATTCTCCAGTATTTCCTCATTGTTGTGGGTAGGGAGGTGGAAAGGGAAGGGTGATAAGAGGAAGAGAGGAGGGTTGGCGGTGATATGTGGGGTAGGGAGATAGGGAGATAGGGAGGTAGGGAGATAGGGAGGGGAACATGTTGTTATTCTCCAGTATTTCCTCATTGTTGTGGGTAGGGAGGTGGAAAGGGG
This sequence comes from Oncorhynchus gorbuscha, assembly GCF_021184085.1. NCBI lineage: Eukaryota > Metazoa > Chordata > Actinopteri > Salmoniformes > Salmonidae > Oncorhynchus > Oncorhynchus gorbuscha. The sequence goes on along the minus strand of NW_025759335.1, from coordinate 3,294 downwards.
GGGGGGGGGTTAAGGTCAGGAGTTTTCCCCACATGACCCCTAGTTGAAAACTACTGTATATCTAGGTCCCAGAGCTTTTCATCGATCCTGGAGAGTTCCATGACCATGTGACCTAACCAGGAAACATTCTGAGCCCTGAAAAAAGTCTTTAACCAGGCCCCAGAGCCCTGAAGAATGTAGCCTACACTCCCATACATATTTATTATTTACAGTATATACACTTCCATACATATTTATTATTTACAGTATATACACTTCCATACATATTTATTATTTACAGTATATACACTCCCATATATATTCATTATTTACAGTATATACACTCCCATACATATTCATTATTTACAGTATATACACTCCCATACATATTTACTTACAGTATATACACTCCCATACATATATATTATTTAGAGTCTCTAACCCAATAGACTGTAGAGTACAGTACATAACCCTAGTGACGTCTCTAACCCAATAGACTGTAGAGTACAGTACATAACCCTAGTGATGTCTCTAACCCAATAGACTGTAGAGTACAGTACATAACCCTAGTGATGTCTCTAACCCAGACTGTAGAGTACAGTACATAACCCTAGTGATGTCTCTAACCCAATAGACTGTAGAGTACAGTACATAACCCTAGTGATGTCTCTAACTCCAGACTGTAGAGTACAGTACATAACCCTAGTGACGTCTCTAACCCAATAGACTGTACAGTACATAACCTAGTGATGTCTCTAACCCAATAGACTGTACAGTACATAACCCTAGTGACGTCTCTAACCCAATAGAATGTACAGTACATAACTCTAGTGACGTCTCTAACCCAATAGACTGTAGAGTACAGTAGATAACCCTAGTGATGTCTCTAACCCAATAGACTGTAGAGTACAGTACATAACCCTAGTGATGTCTCTAACCCAATAGACTGTAGAGTACAGTACATAACCCTAGTGATGTCTCTAACCCAATAGACTGTAGAGTGCAGTACATAGAGCATGGCGCTTGTAGCACGCCAGGGTAGTGGGTTCGATCCCCTGGACCACCCATACGTAGAATGTATGCACACATGACTGTAAGTCGCTTTGGATAAAAGCGTCTGCTAAATGGCATATATTATTATTATTATTATATTATAACCCTAGTGACGTCTCTAACCCAATAGACTGTACAGTACATAACCCTAGTGATGTCTCTAACCCAGACTGTAGAGTACAGTACATAACCCTAGTGATGTCTCTAACTCCAATAGAATGTACAGTACATAACTCTAGTGACGTCTCTAACCCAATAGACTGTAGAGTACAGTACATAACCCTAGTGATGTCTCTAACCCAATAGACTGTAATGTACAGTACATAACCTAGTGACATCTCATTTACATTACATTTAAGTCATTTAGCAGACGCTCTTATCAGAAGCGACTTACAAATTGGTGCATTCACCTTATGACATCCAGTGGAACACCTGAAACCCCACCTCTTTAAGGAATACCTAGGATAGGATAAAGTAATCCTTCTCACCCCCCCCTTAAAATATTTAGATGCACTATTGTAAAGTGGTTGTTCCACTGGATGTCATAAGGTGAATGCACCAATTTGTAAGTCGCTCTGATAAGAGCGTCTGCTAAATGACTTAAATGTAATGTAAATGGAACAGTCACTTTACAATAGTGCATCTAAAACTTAAGAGTGAGAGGGATTACTTATCCTGTCCTAGGTATTCCTTAAAGAGGTGGGGTTTCAGGTGTCTCTGGAAGGTGGTGATTGACTCCGCTGTCCTGGCGTCGTGAGGGAGTTTGTTCCACCATTGGGGGCCAGCGCAGCGAACAGTTTTGACTGGGCTGGAGCGGGAGCTGTACTTCCTCAGTGGTAGGGAGCGCGAGCAGGCCAGAGGTGGATGAACGCAGTGCCCTTGTTTGGGTGTAGGGCCTGATCAGAGCCTGAGGTACTGAGGTGCCGTTCCCCTCACAGCTCCGTAGGCAAAGCACCATGGTCTTGTAGCGGATGCGAGCTTCAACTGGAAGCCAGTGGAAAACGGAGGACGGGGTGACGTGAGAGAACCTTGGGAAGGTTGAACACCAGACGGGCTGCGGCGTTCTGGATGAGTTGAAGGGTTTTAATGGCACAGGCAGGGAGCCCAGCCAACAGCGAGTTGCAGTAATCCAGACGGGAGATGACAAGTGCCTGGGTTAGGACCTGCACCGCGTCCTCTCTAACCCAATAGACTGTAGAGTACAGTACATAACCTAGTGATGTCTCTAACCCAATAGACTGTACAGTACATACCCCCTAGTGATGTCTCTAACCCAATAGACTGTACAGTACATAACCCTAGTGATGTCTCTAACCCAATAGACTGTACAGTACATAACCCTAGTGATGTCTCTAACTCCAATAGACTGTAGAGTACAGTACATAACCCTAGTGATGTCTCAGACCCAGACTGTAGGAGGCAGTACTCTCTAACCCAATAGACTGTAGAGTACAGTCTACCCTGTAGAAAGTGCCCTGCCCTCCTTTCTATCTCCCCCCTGCCTCTCCCTCCTCTCCCTCCTCCCTCCCTCTCTCTCTCTCCCCCCTGCTGTCCTCTCTCTCTCCCCCTGCCCTCCACTCTCTCCCCCTTCCGCCTCTCTCTCTCTCTCTCTCTCTCTCTCTCTCTCTCTCTCTCTCTCTCTCCCCCCCTGCCCTCCTCTCTCCCCTCCCTCTCTCCCTCCCTCCCCTCCCCTCTCTTCCCTCTCTCTCTCCCCCTGCCCTCCTCTCTCTCTCTCTCCCCCATGCCCTCCCTCTCTCTCTCCCCCTGCCCCCTCTCCCTCCCCTCCCCTCCCTCCCTCCCTCCCTCTCTTCCTCTCTCTCTCTCCTGCTCCCTCCTCTCTCTCCCCCTGCCCTCCTCTCTCTCTCTCCCCCTGCCCTCCTCTCTCCCTCCTCCCCTCCCTCCCCTCCTCTCTCTTCCTCCTCTCCACCATGCCCTGCTCTCTCTCTCTCACCATGCCCTCCTCTCCCCCCTGCCCTTCCCTCTCTCTCTCTCCCCTGTCTCTCCCTCCTCTCTCCCTCCCCCTGCCCTCCCTCTCTTCACTCCTCTCCCACTATGCTCCTGCCCCCTGCCCTCCTCTCTCTCTCTCCCCCTGCCCTCCCTCTCTCCCTCCCCCTCCCTCTCCCTCCCCTGCCTCTCTTCCTCCTCTCCCACCATGCCCTGTCCCTGCCCTCCTCTCTCTCTCTCCCCCCCTGCCCCTCCTCTCTCTCCCTCCCCCTCCCTCTCCCTCCCCCTCCCTCTATTCCTCCTCTCCCACCATGCCCT
>NW_025759334.1:0-4530 GCF_021184085.1 Oncorhynchus gorbuscha | reverse complement strand
ATATATATAACAGTTACACAGGTTGTCTGGACCAGAACACACTGCAGGTCTGGTAGAACAGTTACATCAGGTTGTCTGGACCAGAACACACTGCAGGTCTGGAACAACAGTCACATCAGGTGGTCTGGACCAGAACACACTGCAGGTCTGGTACAACAGTTACATCAGGTGGTCTGGACCAGAACACACTGCAGGTCTAGTACAACAGTTACATCAGGTGGTCTGGACCAGAACACACTGCAGGTCTGGTACAACAGTCACATCAGGTGGTCTGGACCAGAACACACTGCAGGTCTGGTACAACAGTCACATCAGGTGGTTCTTCTCCACATCTCTTTTGGTCTTCCTGGATGTCTCTTCCCGTCCGGTGTAAAGGTTAATTGCAGGCTGTGTTTTGGTGATGGTCTACATACTATATGTCCCAGCTATTGCCATGCTTTGTTCTTCACCATCAAGGTCAAGGCTGTTGTGTCTGTCTCAAATTAAACGTCCCCTCGTCCCCTCAAACTGATCTTTACTCATCCACTGTCAGTGGAATTGTGTATATTTTCTGCCACGGACACCCAACCCTCTGAAACACTGTTCACGTAACAGGCAATTAAACAATTAAGCTATATTTCATCTGAAAATGTTTATTGAAAACATAAATAAATTTGCCCAATAAGCACTTATTGACTTTAAAATACATTGTTACAGTTGTTGTTTAGCTAAAATGGTTCTATATAGTATTTTTAGGGGTCTCCTATATTAAGAATGCAATAAAACCCTTTTTAGTTGTATCCACATATTTCTTTTCTAAGAGTATAGTGAGTGACATTGTGTGCATTGAGTGTTGACTTATTTAATGACCTGGAATGTAGATGGAAGAATTTCTGAAGAATCAATTTACGTCATGTTTTTGTACCAAGATTAGCCAAAATCATTTGTTCTTAGGGAACTTCTTAGGGGGTTGGGGGTGTGGAAATGACCTGGACAGGTAGGATGTGGACCTCCTAGCAGACTGCTTCTACCAACTCCACAATCTCCAGGTTAGTTGACCTTTGTTATTATTGTAGCCCGTGGAGGAAGGGTTTTCTAGACCATGTGTGTCTGCTTCTGCTTTGCTTGTTCTTTGGAGTCTGGAACGACCGGGTTACTGTACAATGACTGTGACAACTGCTGATGTAAAAAGAAAAGGATTTAGAAATTAATTTGATTGATTGGTTGGTTAATTGATTGACTTATTGTCCAACCTGTATGGGGGTGTTTTTTGTGTAGGAAAGGATGAGGTGCCAGGGTGTGTTAGTGCTGGTCACTCTGCTGGGTTTCCTGTTGGCAAACCAGCTCAACCAGGTTAAGGCTAAGGAAGGTATGTCAAGTGTGTGTGTGTGTACATTTTTTCCGACATTATCAGGACCACAATCTCCTGACAAGTCACTAGAATCTCCTGACAAGTCACTAGAATCTCCTGACAAGTCATTAGAATGTCCTGACAAGTCATTAGAATGTCCTGACAAGTCATTAGAATGTCCTGACAAGTCATTAGAATGTCCTGACAAGTCATTAGAATGTCCTGACAAGTCATTAGAATGTCCTGACAAGTCATTAGAATGTCCTGACAAGTCATTAGAATGTCCTGACAAGTCATTAGAATGTCCTGACAAGTCACTAGAATGTCCTGACAAGCCACTAGAATGTCCTGACAAGCCACTAGAATGTCCTGACAAGCCACTAGAATGTCCTGACAAGCCACTAGAATGTCCTGACAAGTCACTAGAATAATAATAATAATATAATCTCCTGACAAGCCACTAGAATGTCCTGACAAGCCACTAGAATGTCCTGACAAGTCACTAGAATGTCCTGACAAGCCACTAGAATGTCCTGACAAGCCACTAGAATGTCCTGACAAGTCACTAGAATCTCCTGACAAGCCACTAGAATGTCCTGACAAGCCACTAGAATGTCCTGACAAGTCACTAGAATGTCCTGACAAGCCACTAGAATGTCCTGACAAGCCACTAGAATCTCCTGACAAGTCACTAGAATCTCCTGACAAGCCACTAGAATGTCCTGACAAGCCACTAGAATGTCCTGACAAGTCACTAGAATGTCCTGACAAGCCACTAGAATGTCCTGACAAGCCACTAGAATGTCCTGACAAGTCACTAGAATGTCCTGACAAGCCACTAGAATGTCCTGACAAGCCACTAGAATGTCCTGACAAGCCACTAGAATGTCCTGACAAGCCACTAGAATGTCCTGACAAGTCACTAGAATGTCCTGACAAGTCACTAGAATGTCCTGACAAGCCACTAGAATGTCCTGACAAGCCACTAGAAATGTCCTGAAAAACCACTAGAATGTCCTGACAAGTCATTAGAATGTCCTGACAAGTCTCTAGAATCTCCTGAAAAGCCACTATAATGTCCTGAAAAGCCATTAGAATGTCCTGACAAGTCATTAGAATGTCCTGACAAGTCATTAGAATGTCCTGACAAGCCACTAGAATGTCCTGACAAGCCACTAGAATGTCCTGACAAGCCACTAGAATGTCCTGACAAGTCATTAGAATGTCCTGAAAAGCCACTAGAATGTCCTGAAAAGCCACTAGAATGTCCTGAAAAACCACTAGAATGTCCTGAAAAACCACTAGAATGTCCTGACAAGTCACTAGAATGTCCTGAAAAGCCACTATAATGTCCTGAAAAGCCATTAGAATGTCCTGACAAGTCACTAGAATGTCCTGAAAAGCCACTAGAATGTCCTGACAAGCCACTAGAGTGTCCTGACAAGTCATTAGAATGTCCTGACAAGTCTCTAGAATCTCCTGAAAAGCCACTATAATGTCCTGAAAAGCCATTAGAATGTCCTGACAAGTCATTAGAATGTCCTGACAAGTCATTAGAATGTCCTGACAAGTCATTAGAATGTCCTGACAAGTCATTAGAATGTCCTGACAAGTCATTAGAATGTCCTGACAAGTCATTAGAATGTCCTGACAAGTCATTAGAATGTCCTGACAAGTCATTAGAATGTCCTGACAAGCCACTAGAATGTCCTGATAAGTCATTAGAATGTCCTGACAAGTCATTAGAATGTCCTCTTTCTGGGACGTCAGTGGGCCCAGAAAACTGGATTCTGCAGAGATTTAACCTATTACTGACAAGCAGGGTAAGAGTGTATGTTTCTCTGAGTCTCTCTCTCTCTCTCTCTCTCTCTCTCTCTCTCTCTCTCTCTCTCTCTCTCTCTCTCTCTCTCTCCTCTCTCATATTCTAATGACTTGTCAGGACATTCTAATTTTTAATAACTTTGACAGATCAGTAGTTGTCATCATGTTGCTAGGTAGAGTAGGGTGATATGCTAGTTTACACACTCTGTATCTGTCCTAAATGGCTCTCTATTCTGTCCAGAACCCCGTGGGGTCTGGTCTAAAGTAGTGCACTGCATAGAGAATGTGGTACCATTTGGAATGCAGTCTATCATGTACTTCCTGCTGACTTTATAGATCAAAGGTCACATTGGGGGATCTAGACACGGAGCAACAGGAAGATCAAAGGTCACATTGGGGGAACAAGACACTGGGCAACAGATAACATTTCACTATCTCTGCTCTGACTCTACCTTGTGGACATGAATTGTAGTCTTTGGTTTCTGGGATTCATCTGATTACTTAATTAATAAACTTTATTAATAAACTTTCACTTTAAAGGTTTAAATCCTTAGTTGCCACATACAGTTTTGGACTTATAAATGAACGTTATATCCATTCATTCTCCAAGAAAATAACTTACAAATGCATAATGAGCAGTCTGAAAACCTGAGCCCTCTGGAGCAGGTTTTCATCAAGGATCTCTCTGTACTTTGCTCTGTTCACCTTTCACCTTTCTCTCGATCCTGACTATCTCCCAGTCCCTGCCACTGAAAAATATCCCTACAGCATGATGCTGCCACCACCATGCTTCATCATAGGGATGGTGTATGTTTCCTCCAGAACGCCCAGGACCTCTGACTGGGGTGAAGGTTCACCTTCCAACAGGACTACGACCCTAAACACTCAGCCAAGACAATGCAGGTGTGGCTTTGGGACAAGTCTCTGAATGTCCTTGAGTGGCCCAGCCAGAGACCAGACTTTAACCCGATTGAATATCTCTGGAGAGACCGGAAATAGCTGTGCCACAACGCTCCCCATCCAACCTGACAGAGCTTGAGAGAATCTGCAGAGAAGATTGGGACAAACTTCCCAAATACAGGTGTGCCAAGCTTGTAGCGTCATGCCCAAGTAGACACAAGGCTGTAATCGCTGCCAAAGGTGCTTCAACAAAGTACTGAGTAAAGGGTCTGAATACTTATGCAAATGTGATATTTTAGTTTTTGTATTTAAAAAAATAAATGTTCAACAATTTGCTGTTTTTGCTTTGTCATCATGGTGTATTATGATGTCATTATGGGGTATTGTGATGTCACTATGGGGTATTGTGATGTCACTATGGGGTATTATGATGTCACTATGGGGTATTGTGATGTCACTATGGGGTATTGTGATGTCAT
>NW_025759331.1:0-4531 GCF_021184085.1 Oncorhynchus gorbuscha | reverse complement strand
TCACATCTGGAGGAAACCTGGCACCATCCCTACGGTGAAGCATGGTGGTGACAGCATCATGCTGTGGGGGTGTTTTTCCCCGGCAAGGACTGGGAGACTAGTCAGGATCGAGGAAAAGAAAAGCACTGAGAGATCCTTGATGAAAACCTGTTCCAGAGTGCTCAGGACCTCAGACTGGGGCAAGGGTTCACCTTCCAACAGGACATCAACCCTAAGCACACAACCAAGATAACGAAGAAGTGGCTTCGGAACATGTCTCTGAATGTCCTTGAGTGGCACAGCCAGAGCCCGGACATGAACCCGATCAAACATCTCTGGAGAGATCTGAAAATAGCTGTGCAGCAACACTCCCCATCCACGCTGATAGAGCTTGAGAGGATGTGCAGAGAATAATGGGAAAAATTCCCCAAATACAGATGTGCCAAGCTTGTAGCATCATACCCAAGAAGATTTGTGGCTGTTATTGCTGCCAAAGTTGCATCAACAAAGTACCAAGTAGAGGGTCTGCATAGTTATGTAAATGTGGTATTTCATTCAAAAACAAGTATACATTTGCAAACATTTCTAAAATCCTATGGGGTATTGTGTGTAGATTGTGTGTAGATTGAGGCTGTAACCTAACAAAATGTGTACCCAGCCTCACTCTACTAGAATCTGAAGTCAAATGTCTACTGTTTGTTGATGATCTGGTGCTTTTTGTCCCCAACAATGAGGGCCTATAGCAGCACCTAGATCTTCTGCACAGATAATGTCAGACCTGGGCCTTGAAAGTAAACCTCAGTAAGACAAAAATAATGGTATTCCAAAAAAGGTCCAGTTGCCAGAACCACAAATACAAATTCCATCTAGACACCGTTGCCCTAGAGCACACAAAAAAACTATACATATATATAGTATACCTTGGCCTAAACATCAGCGGCACAGGTAACTTCCACAAAGCTGTGAACGATCTGAGAGACGAGGCAAGAAGGGCCTTCTATCAAAAGGAACATAACATTTTACATGCCAATTAGGATCTGTCTAAAAATACTTGAATCAGTTATGGAACCCATTGCCCTTTATGGTTGTGAGGTCTGTGGTCCGCTCACCAACCAAGAATTCACTAAATGGAACAAACACAAAATTGAGCCTCTGCAGAATTCTGCAAAACTATCCTCCGTGTACAACGAAAATAACAAAATAATGCATGCAGAGCAGAATTGGGCCGATACCCACTAATTATCAAAATCCAGAAAAGAGACGTTCAAACAGACCCCACAGAGCCCCAGGACAGCAAAAAACACCAGACTCCAACCAAATCATGAGAAATCAAAAAGATAATTACTGGAAATAATGAACAAAAACAAAAGATCAAATTAGATTGCCATTTGGCCCTTAAACAGAGAGTACACAGTGGCAGAATACCTGACCACTCTGACTGACCCAAACTTAAGGGAAAGCTTTGTCTATGTACAGACTCAGTGAGCATAGCCTTGTTATTGAAAGAGGCCGCCATAGGCAGACCTGGCTCTCAAGAGAATACAGGCTATGTGTCCACTGCCCACAAAATTAGGTGGAAACTGAGCTGCACTTCCTATCCTCCTGCCAAAATGTATGACCACATTAGAGACACATTTCCTCAGATTACAGCTATGACCAACAAAGAATTCCAAAACAAATCAAATTTAGATAAACTCCCTTGTCTACTGGGTGAAATATCACAGTGTGCAATCACAGCAAGATGTGTGGCCTGTTGCCACGAGAAAAGGACAACCAGTGAAGAACAAACACCACTGTAAATACAATGATTATTTATTTTCCTTTAGTACTTTAACTATTTGTACATCGTTAAACACTGTATATATAAATAATATGACATTTGAAATGTCTCCATTCTTTGAACTTTGTGAATGTAATGTCAACTGTTCATTTTTATTGTTTATTTCACTTTTTTTCTTATCGACTTCACTTGCTTTGGCAATGTAAACATATTTTTCCCATGCCAATAAAGCCCTTTGAAATGGATTGAATGAATCACAGGAGAGAGAGAGAAAGAGAGGGAGATAGAGGGAGAAAGAGTTGGAGAGAGGGAGGAAGAGAGAGGAGCATACAGTTAGTTATGGTTAGAGAGGGTTATTGACTATATGTAGTATGTGAGCAGTAGGGAGAAAGAGATGGAGAAGGAGGAAAGAGGAGAAAGATGGGAGGAGAGATGAGAGGAAGAGGGAGAAAAGATGGAGAGAGGGAGAAAGAGATGGAGAGAGGAGAAGAGATGAGAGAGAGAGGAGAAAGAGAGGAGAAAGAGATGGAGAGAGGGGAGAAAGAGAGGGAGAAAGAGATGGAGAGAGAGAAAGAGGGAGAAAGAGAGGGAGGAAGAGATGGAGAAGGGAGAAAAGAGGGAGAAAGAGATGGAGAGAGGGAGAAAGAATGGAAGAGGAGAAAGAGATGGAGAGAGGGAGAAGAGAGAGAAAGAGATGGAGAGAGGGAGAAAGAGATGGAGAGAGGGAGAAAGAGATGGAGAGAGGGAGAAAGAGGGAGGAGAGGGAGGAAGAGATGGAGAGAGGGAAAGAGAGGAGAAAGAGATGGAGAGAGGGAGGAAGAGATGGAGAAAGAGAGGGAGAAAGAGATGGAGAGAGGGAGAAGAGAGGGAGAAAGAGAGGGAGAAAGAGATGGAGAGAGGGAGAGAGAGAGGGAGGGAAGAGGAGAAAGAAGATGGAGGAGGAGAAAGAGATAGAGAGGAGAAGAGATGGAGAGAGGGAGGAAGAGAGGGAGAAAGAGAGGGAGAAGAGGGAGAAGATGGAGAGAGGAAAAGAGATGGAAGAGGGAGAGAGAGGGAGAAAGAGATGGAGAGAGAGGAAAAGATGGAGAGAGGAGAAAGAGATGGAGAGAGGGAGAAAGAGATGGAGAGAGGGAGGAAGAGAGGGAGAAAGGGGAGAAAGATGGAGAGGAGAAAGAGATGGAGAAAGAGATGGAGAGAGGGAGAAAGAGATGGAGAGAGGGGAGAAGAGATGGAGGAGGAGAAAGAGAGGGAGGAAGGAGGGGAGGAAAAGAGATGGAGAGAGGGAGAAAGAGAGGGAGGAAGAGGGAAGAGGGAGGGAGAGAGGGAGGAAGAGATGGAGAGAGGGAGAGAGATGGGAGAGAGGGAGGAGGGAGGGAGGGAGGGAGGGAGGGAGAGAGAAGGAGAGAGAGAGAGGAAGAGAGGGAGAGAGGGAGGGGAGGGAGGGAGAGAGAGTGGAGGAGGGAGAGAGGGAGGGAGGGAGAGAGGGAGGGAGAGGAGGGAGGGAGAGAGAGGGAGAGAGAGGTGGAGAGGGGAGGGAGGGAGGGAGGGAGGGAGAAAAGAGATGGAGAGAGGGAGGAAGAGAGGGAGAAAGAGAGGAGAGAGGGAGGGAGAGAGGGGGAGAGAGGGAGAGAGGGAGAGAGGGAGGGAGAGAGAGATGGAGAGAGGGAGGGAGGGAGGGAGAAGGAGGGAGAGAGAGATGAGAGAGAGGGAGAGAGAGGGAGGGAGGGAGGGGAGGGGGAGGGAGGGAGGAGGGAGGGAGAGAGAGAGGGAGGGAGAGGGAGGAGGGAGATGGAGAGAGGGGAGAGAGAGGGAGAGAGGGAGAGAGGGAGGAGGGAGGGTGAGAAGGAGAGAGAGAGAGAGAGAGAGAGGGAGGGAGGGAGGGAGGAGGGAGGGAGAGGGAGGGGAGGGAGGGGAGGGAGGGAGGAGGGAGGGGGAGAGAGGGAGAGAGAGGGAGGAGGGAGAGAGGGAGGGAGGGAGGGTGGGAGGGAGAGGGAGGGAGGGAGATGGAGAGAGGGATGAGAGAGGGAGAGAGGGAGAGAGGGGAGGGAGGGAGGAGGGATGGAGGGAGAAGGAGAAGGAGAGATGAGAGAGCGAGGGAGGGAGAGAGGGAGGGAGGGAGAGAGGAGGGAGGGAGAGGGAGGGAGAGGTGGAGAGAGGGAGAGAGAGGGAGAGAGGGAGAGAGAGGGAGGGAGGGAGGGAGGGAGGGAGGGAGGGTGAGAGAGGGAGGGAGGGAGGGAGGGAGGGAGGAGGGAGGAGGGGAGGGAGGAGAGGGAGAAAGAGATGGAGAAAGAGAGGGAGAAAGAGATGGAGAGAGGGAGAAAGAGAGGGAGGAAGAGAGGGAGAAAGAGAGGGAGGAAGAGAGGGAGAAAGAGATGGAGAGAGGGAGAAGGAGAGGGAGGAAGAGAGGGAGAAAGAGAGGGAGGAAGAGATGGAGAGAGGGAGAAGAGAGGGAGAAAGAGATGGAGAGAGGGAAGAGGAGAAAGAGATGGAGAGGAGAAAGAGATGGAGAGAGGGAGAAAGAGATGGAGAGAGGGAGAAAGAGATGGAGAGAGGGAGGAAGAGAGGGAGAAAGAGAGGGAGAGAGATGGAGAGAGGGAGAAAGAGAGGGAGAAAGAGATGGAAAGAGGAGAAAGAGAGGGAGAAAGAGAGGGAGGAAGAGAGGGAGGAAGAGAGGGAGAAAGAGATGGAGAGAGGGAGAAAGAGAGGGAGGAAGAGAGGAGAAAGAGATGGAGAAAGGGAAAAAGAGAGGGAGAAATAGATGGAGAGAGGGAG
>NW_025759330.1:0-4532 GCF_021184085.1 Oncorhynchus gorbuscha | reverse complement strand
ATAGTTCTGTCAAAGTACCTGTTCATCAGGGGACATTAATAACAACACTCTTCTAATTAAGAATAGATCTATGTTTTCATCACCAGAGAGTAAGGCCCATGTTTTCATCACCAGAGAGTAGATCTATGTTTTCATCACCAGAGAGTAGGTCTATGTTTTCATCACCAGAGAGTAGATCTATGTTTTCATCACCAGAGAGTAGATCTATGTTTTCATCACCAGAGAGTAGATCTATGCTGTCATCCCCAGAGAGTAGGTCTATGTTTTCATCCCCAGAGAGTAGGTCTATGTTTTCATCACCAGAGAGTAGATCTATGCTGTCATCCCCAGAGTGTAGGTCTATACTGTCATCCCCAGAGTGTAGATCTATGTTTTCATCACCAGAGAGTAGATCTATGTTTTCATCACCAGAGAGTAGATCTATGTTTTCATCACCAGAGAGTAGGTCTATGTTTTCATCACCAGAGAGTAGATCTATGTTTTCATCACCAGAGAGTAGATCTATGTTTTCATCACCAGAGAGTAGATCTATGTTTTCATCACCAGAGAGTAGATCTATGTTTTCATCACCAGAGAGTAGGTCTATGCTGTCATCCCCAGAGAGTAGATCTATGTTTTCATCACCAGAGAGTAGGTCTATGTTTTCATCACCAGAGAGTAGATCTATGTTTTCATCACCAGAGAGTAGATCTATGCTGTCATCCCCAGAGAGTAGGTCTATGTTTTCATCACCAGAGAGTAGATCTATGCTGTCATCCCCAGAGAGTAGGTCTATGTTTTCATCACCAGAGAGTAGGTCTATGTTTTCATCACCAGAGAGTAGGTCTATGTTTTCATCACCAGAGAGTAGATAATAATATATAATAATATATGCCATTTAGCAGACGCTTTTATCCAAAGCGACTTACAGTCATGTGTGCATACATTCTACGTATGGGTGGTCCTGGGAATCGAACCCACTACCCTGGCGTTACAAGCGCCATGCTCTACCAACAGAGCTACAGAAGGACGTTTTCATCACCAGAGAGTAGATCTATGTTTTCATCACCAGAGAGTAGATCTATGTTTTCATCACCAGAGAGTAGGTCTATGTTTTCATCACCAGAGAGTAGATCTATGTTTTCATCACCAGAGAGTAGATCTATGTTTTCATCACCAGAGAGTAGATCTATGTTTTCATCACCAGAGAGTAGATCTATGCTGTCATCCCCAGAGAGTAGGTCTATGTTTTCATCACCAGAGAGTAGATCTAGTGTCATCCCAGAGAGTAGGTCATTTTCACACCAGAGAGTAGGTCTAAGTTTTCATCACCAGAGAGTAGGTCTATGTTTTCATCACCAGAGAGTAGATAATAATATATAATAATATATGCCATTTAGCAGACGCTTTATCCAAAGCGACTTACAGTCATGTGTGCATACATTCACGTATGGGTGGTCCTGGGAATCGAACCCACTACCCTGGCGCTCCTACAACTGAGCCATGCTCTACCAGACAGGTTCAGCTACAGAAGGATCTAAGTTTTCATCACCAGAGAGTAGATCTATGTTTTCATCACCAGAGAGTAGATCTATGTTTTCACCACCAGAGAGATATGTTTTCACCACCAGAGAGTCTATGTTTTCATCACCAGAGAGTAGATCTATGTTTTCATCACCAGAGAGTAGATCTATGTTTTCACCACCAGAGAGTAGATCTATGTTTTCACCACCAGAGAGTAGATCTATGTTTTCACCACCAGAGAGTAGGTCATTTCTTGCCATTGAAAAAGGTCCTAAATCAACTGTTTCTCAACGACCTGAATGACTATTACATGTTGATAACTATAGCTCATCGTCATGAAAAATATAATGAGTAAAATTCCCAAACAGACAGCCAACCGTTGTCTGTCAACCATCTGCGACATAAGGCTGCTATGAAGCGTCCATTCGTCCGTTTCCCTCGGTGAAAGATAAACATTTGACAACAAAACACTTTAAAGTCTTTCAGCACGTGGTTAGTATCCGACTGTTGTCAGCTCGCAGAAAGTGTTTCAGCAGCAAGCGATTAGCCAAGTCATTGCTGTGATTCATCAGTTAGTGACAGAGTTCATAACGGAAGCAGGAAATGTTCCAAGCCAACAGAGAAACACAGAACAAATACTGTTGGAGGTGGAACCTTCACTGTTGGAGGTGGAACGTGAGAGAGTTCAGGTCAAATGCCTTCACCTCAAATCACTGTGGAACGTGAGAGTTCAGGTGGAGGTGAGAGAGTTCAGGTCAAATACCATCACTGGAGAACGTGAGAGAGTTCAGGTCAAATACCTTCACTGCTGGAGGTGGAACGTGAGAGAGTTCAGAAATACCATCACTGTTGGAGGTGGAACGGAGAGAGTTCAGGCCAAATTCACTGGTGGAACGTGAGAGGTGGAACGTGAGAACGAGTTTAGGTCAAATATCTTCACTGTTGGAACGGTGGTCAAATATCGTGAGAGAGTTCAGGTCAAATACCATCACTGTTGGAGGTGGAACGGAGAGAGTTCAGGTCAAATACCATCACTGTTGGAGGTGGAACGTGAGAGAGTTCAGGTCAAATACCATCACTGTTGGAGGTGGAACGCAGAGAGTTTAGGTCAAATACCATCACTGTTGGAGGTGGAACGTGAGAGAGTTCAGGTCAAATATCTTCACTGTTGAGGTGGAACGTGAGAGAGTTCAGGTCAAATGCCTTCACTGTTGGAGGTGGAACGAGAGAGTTCAGGTCAAATGCCTTCACTGCTGGAGGTGAACGGAGAGAGTTCAGGTCAAATACCTTCACTGAGGTGGAACGAGAGTTCAGGTCAAATACCATCACTGTTGGAGGTGGAACGTGAGAGAGTTTAGGTCAAATACCATCACTGTTGGAGGTGGAACGTGAGAGAGTTCAGGTCAAATATCTTCACTGTTGGAGGTGGACCGGAGAGAGTTCAGGCCAAATGCCTTCACTGTTGGAGGTGGAACGGGAGAGAGTTTAGGTCAAATACCATCACTGTTGGAGGTAGGGAACGAGAGAGTTTAGTCAAATATCTTCACTGTTGGAGGTGGAACGGAGAGAGTTCAGTCAAATACCTTCACTGTTGGAGGTGGAACGTGAGAGTTTAGGTCAAATACCATCACTGTTGAGGTGAAACGTGAGAGAGTTCAGGTCAAATATCTTCACTGTTGGAGGTGGAACGAGAGAGTTCAGGTCAAATGCCTTCACTGTTGGAGGTGGAACGTGAGAGAGTTTAACATTCTACTGTTGAGGAACGTGAGAGAGTTCAGGTCAAATACCATCACTGTTGGAGGTGGAACGTGAGAGAGTTTAGGTTGGAGGTGGAACAGAGAGTTCAGGTCAAATACTCACACTGTTGGAGGTGGAACGTGAGAGAGTTCAGGTCAAATATCTTCACTGTTGGAGGTGAACGAGAGAGTTCAGGTCAAATATCTTCACTGTTGGAGGTGGAACGTGAGAGAGTTTAGGTCAAATACCATCACTGTTGGAGGTGAAACGTGAGAGAGTTCAGGTCAAATATCTTCACTGTTGGAGGTGGAACGTGAGAGAGTTCAGGTCAAATACCATCACTGTTGGAGGTGGGAACGGAGAGAGAGTTCAGGTCAAATATCTTCTACTGCTGGAGGTGGAACGTGAGAGAGTTCAGGTCAAATGCCTTCACTGTTGGAGGTGGAACATTCAGGTCAAATGCCTCACTGCTGGAGGTGGAACGGAGAGAGTTCAGGTCAAATACCTTCACTGTTGAGTGTGGAACGGAGAGAGTTCAGGTCAAATACCATCACTGTTGGAGGTGGAACGGAGAGAGTTTTAGGGTCAAATACCATCACTGTTGGAGGTGGAACGTGGAGAGAGTTCAGGTCAAATATCTTCACTGTTGGAGGTGGAACGTGAGAGAGTTCAGGTCAAATGCCTTCACTGTTGGAGGTGGAACGTGAGAGAGTTTAGGTCAAATACCATCACTGTTGGAGGTGGAACGTGAGAGAGTTTAGGTCAAATATCTTCACTGTTGGAGGTGGAACGTGAGAGAGTTCAGGTCAAATACCATCACTGTTGGAGGTGGAACGTGAGAGAGTTTAGGTCAAATACCATCACTGTTGGAGGTGGAACGTGAGAGAGTTCAGGTCAAATATCTTCACTGTTGGAGGTGGAACGTGAGAGAGTTCAGGTCAAATACCTTCACTGTTGGAGGTGGAACGTGAGAGAGTTCAGGTCAAATACCTTCACTGTTGGAGGTGGAACGTGAGAGAGTTCAGGTCAAATACCTTCACTGTTGGAGGTGGAACGTGAGAGAGTTCAGGTCAAATACCATCACTGTTGGAGGTGGAACGTGAGAGAGTTTAGGTCAAATACCATCACTGTTGGAGGTGGAACGTGAGAGAGTTCAGGTCAAATATCTTCACTGTTGGAGGTGGAACGTGAGAGAGTTCAGGTCAAATGCCTTCACTGTTGGAGGTGGAACGTGAGAGAGTTTAGGTCAAATACCATCACTGTTGGAGGTGGAACGTGAGAGAGTTCAGGTC
>NW_025759329.1:0-4533 GCF_021184085.1 Oncorhynchus gorbuscha | reverse complement strand
GCCCATGCAGCTGGGAGGGATTCGCATCTCGACTAAGGAGAGGGAACGGAGGATCACCTGAACCGCCTGTGCTCTATTGCGGATTTGATGGACATTTTGTCAATTCATGTCCAGTAATATGGCCAGAGCTCATCAGTAAGCGGAGGGCTACTGGTGAGCGCTACTACTCAGGTCTCTTCATCTAGATCCTGTACTACTTATGTCGGTCCATCTACGCTGGACCGGTTCGGGTGCTACATGCAGTGCCTTGATTGACTCTGGGGCTGAGGGTTGTTTCATGGACGAAGCATGGGCTCGAAACATGATGACACCCTTTCAGACAGTTAGACAAGCCTACGCCCATGTTTGCTCTTGTAGATGGTAGTCATCTTCCCAGTATCAGATTTGAGACACTACCTTTAACTCTCACAGTATCTGTAACCACAGTGAGACTATTTATTTTTGATTTTTCGTTCACCTTTTACACCTGTTGTTTTGGGTCATCCCTGGTTAGTATGTCATAATCCTTCTATTAATTGGTCTAGTAATTTATCCTATCCTGAACGTTTCTGTCATGTGAAGTGTTTAATGTCTGCCATCCCTCCCATTTCTTCTGTCCTACTTCTCAGGAGGAACCTGGCGATTTGACAGTGCCGGAGGAATATCATGATCTGCGCACGGTCTTCAGTCGGGCGAGCCAACTCCCCTTCCTCCTCACCGGTCGTATGATTGTAGTGGTATTGATCTCCTTCCGGGGACCACTCCTCCTCGGGTAGACTATACTCTCTGTCGGCTCCCGAACGTAAGGCTCTCGAGGATTATTTGTCTGTGTCTCTTGACGCCGGTACCATAGTGCCTTCTTCCTCCCGGCCGGGGCGGGGTTCTTTTTTTGTTAAGAAGAAGGACGGTACTCTGCGCCCCTGCGTGATTATCGAGGGCTGAATGACATAACGGTTAAGAATCGTTATCCGCTTCCCTTATGTCATCAGCTCGAGATTCTGCAGGAGCTGCGTTTACTAAGTTGAATCTTTCGTAACGCTTACCATCTCGTGCGCATCAGAGAGGGACGAGTGGAAACGGCGTTTAACACTCCGTTAGGCATTTTGAGTACCGGGTTCTGCCGTTCGGTCTCGCCAATGCGCCAGCTGTTTTTCAGGCATTAGTTAATGATGTTCTGAGAGACATGCTGAACATTTTTGTTTTTGTCTATCTTGACGATATCCTGATTTTTTCTCCGTCACTCGAGATTCATGTTCAGCACGTTCGACGTGTTCTACAGCGCCTTTTAGAGAATTGTCTCTACGTAAAGGCTGAGAAGTGCTCTTTTCATGTCTCCTCCGTTACTTTTCTCGGTTCCGTTATTTCCGCTGAAGGCATTCAGATGGATTCCGCTAAGGTCCAAGCTGTCAGTGATTGGCCCGTTCCAAGGTCACGTGTCGAGTTGCAGCGCTTTTAGGTTTCGCTAATTTCTATCGGCGTTTCATTCGTAATTTCGGTCAAGTTGCTGCCCCTCTCACAGCTCTTACTTCTGTCAAGACGTGTTTTAAGTGGTCCGGTTCCGCCCAGGAGCTTTTGATCTTCTAAAAGAACGTTTTACGTCCGCTCCTATCCTCGTTACTCCTGACGTCACTAGACAATTCATTGTCGAGGTTGACGCTTCAGAGGTAGGCGTGGGAGCCATTCTATCCCAGCGCTTCCAGTCTGACGATAAGGTTCATCCGTGCGCTTATTTTTCTCATCGCCTGTCGCCATCTGAGCGCAACTATGATGTGGGTAACCGTGAACTGCTCGCCATCCGCTTAGCCCTAGGCGAATGGCGACAGTGGTTGGAGGGGCGACCGTTCCTTTTGTCGTTTGGACAGACCATAAGAACCTTGAGTACATCCGTTCTGCCAAACGACTTAATGCCCGTCAAGCTTCGTTGGGCGTTGTTTTTCGCTCGTTTCGAGTTTGTGATTTCTTACCGTCCGGGTAGCAAGAACACCAAGCCTGATGCCTTATCCCGTCTGTTTAGTTCTTCTGTGGCTTCTACTGATCCCGAGGGGATTCTTCCTTATGGGCGTGTTGTCGGGTTGACAGTCTGGGGAATTGAAAGACAGGTTAAGCAAGCACTCACGCACACTGCGTCGCCGCGCGCTTGTCCTAGTAACCTCCTTTTCGTTCCTGTTTCCACTCGTCTGGCTGTTCTTCAGTGGGCTCACTCTGCCAAGTTAGCTGGTCATCCCGGTGTTCGAGGCACTCTTGCGTCTATTCGCCAGCGCTTTTGGTGGCCGACTCAGGAGCGTGACACGCGCCGTTTCGTGGCTGCGTGTTCAGACTGCGCGCAGAAGAAGTCTGGTAATTTTTTTCTGCTTCTGCTCCTGGTCTTGCTGGGTCTCAGTCTGTTCCCTGCCATCGCATCTCTCCTGTTCTTGTCCCTGCCCTTGCTGTGTCTCAGTCTGTCCCTAGTTCTCATTTTTTTTTAGAGTAGTACCCTAGTTTCCCTTTTTATCGTTTTTCGTTACGGTCCTGAGGAGAGGAGTTGGGTTCTTTCTCGGGACGTGCTGGACCGTTTGATCTATGATTTCCTCCGTTGCCGCCAGTGTTCTTCCGAGAGCGCCAGGAGGCGCTCGGTGAGTGGGGGGTACTGTCATGTTTGTCATTTATTATCATGTCTTGTCCCTGTGCTCCCATGCCATTCGCTTCCCCTCTGCTGGTCTTATTTGGGTTCTTCCCTCCTATCCCTCTCTCTCCCTCACTCTCTCGCTTTCTCTCTTCTATCGTTCGTTCCTGCTCCCAGCTGCTCCTATTCCCCTAATCATCATTTAGTCTTCCATTGGCCTGTTCCCGATCCTTTCCCTGATTAGAGTCCCCAATATCTCTTGTATCCAGCTCCTGTGCCGTCGGTTCCTTGTTTTGTATTCACCATGCTGTGATTGCGTTTCGCCCTGTCCTGTCGTGTTTTGCCGTGATTGTGTATCACCCTGTCCTGTCGTGTTTTGTGCCTTCATCAGACGCTGCGTGTGAGCAGGTGTCTCAGTCAACTACGGCCTGCGCTACCCGGGCCGACCTGCAGTCTGTGGCCGCTTCTCCAGTTGTTTTCTCTACAAATCTAGAGGATTTCAGTTATTCCGTTTTGAACATTAATAAACTCTGTTTCTGTTAAGTCGCGTTTGGGTCCTCTTCACCTGCATGACAGTACTGGTCAGTATCATTTATTATCTTGTCTTGTCCCTGTGCTTCCCATTCTATTCGTTTCCCTCTGCTGGTCTTATTTGGTTCTTTCCCTCCTTCTAGCCCTCTCTCTCCCCCTCCCTCTCTCACTCTCTCGCTCTCTCTTCTCTCTATCGTTCCGTTCCTGCTCCCAGCTGTTCCTATTCCCCTAATCATCATTTAGTCTTCCCACACCTGTTCCCGATCCTTTCCCCTGATTAGAGTCCCTATTTATTCCTTTGTGTTCCGTTCCTGTGCCGTCGGTTCCTTGTTTTGTATTCACCATGCTGTGATTGCGTTTCGCCCTGTCCTGTCGTGTTTTTTGCCGTGATTGTGTATCACCCTGTCCTGTCGTGTTTTGTGCCTTCATCAGACGCTGCGTGTGAGCAGGTGTCTCAGTCGACTACGGCCTGCGCTACCCGAAGCGACCTGCAGTCTGTGGCCGCTTCTCCAGTTGTTTTCCCTCTACAAATCTAGAGGATTTCAGTTATTCCGTTTTGAACATTAATAAACTCTGTTTCTGTTAAGTCGCGTTTGGGTCCTCTTTCACCTGCATGACAGAAGGAACCGACCAAGGAATGGACCCAGCGACTTCAGACGCTGTTTACACTGCCGTCAAGATCCAAGGAGCCATGCTCGGCAGACACGAGCAGGAATTGTCTGCTGCTCGCCATGCCGTGGAGAACCTGGCCGCTCAGGTTTCCGACCTCTCTGGACAGTTCCAGAGTCTACGTCTCGTGCCACCTGTTACTTCCTGGCCTGCCGAGCCTCCAGAACCTAGGGTTAATAACCCACCTTGCTACTCCGGGCAGCCCACTGAGTGCCGCTCCTTTCTCACGCAGTGTGAGATTGTGTTCTCTCTCCAACCCAACACATACTCTAGAGAGAGAGCTCGAGTTGCTTACGTCATTTCACTCCTTACTGGCCGGGCTCGAGAATGGGGCACAGCTATCTGGGAGGCAAGGGCTGATTGCTCTAACAAATTCCAGAACTTTAAAGAGGAGATGATTCGGGTTTTTGACCGTTCAGTTTTTGGTGGGGAGGCTTCTAGGGCCCTGGCTTCCTTATGCCAAGGTGAACGGTCCATAACGGATTATTCCATTGAGTTTCGCACTCTTGCTGCCTCTAGTGAGTGGAACGAGCCGGCGCTGCTCGCTCGTTTTCTGGAGGGACTCCACGCAGTGGTTAAGGATGAGATTCTCTCCCGGGAGGTTCCTTCAGATGTGGACTCTTTGATTGCTCTCGCCATCCGCATAGAACGACGGGTAGATCTTCGTCACCGGGCTCGTGGAAGAGAGCTCGCATCAACGGTGTTTCCCTGCTCCGCATCGCAACCATCTCCCTCCTCTGGCTTTGAGACTG
>NW_025759328.1:0-4533 GCF_021184085.1 Oncorhynchus gorbuscha | reverse complement strand
TGTCATGCAGGTGAAAGAGGACCCAAAAGCGACTTAACAGAAACAGAGTTTATTTAAATCCAAACAGGGAATAACAAAAATCCTCTAGTCTGTAGAGGGGAATAACTAGAGAAGCGGCCACAGACTGCAGGTCGCTTCGGGTAGGCGCAGGCCGTAGTTGATAGAGCCACCTGCTCACACGCAGCATCTGATGAAGGCAAAAACACGACAGGACAGGGCGAAACACAATCACAGCATGGTGAATACAAAACAAGGAACCGACGGGACAGGAACGGAACACAAAGGAATAAATAGGGACTCTAATCAGGGGAAAGGATCGGGAACAGGTGTGGGAAGACTAAATGATGATTAGGGGAATAGGAACAGCTGGGAGCAGGAACGGAACGATAGAGAGAGGAGAGAGAGGGAGGGGGAGAGAGAGGGATAGAAAAAGGGAACGAACCTAATAAGACCAGCAGGGGGAAACGAACAGAAGGAAAAGCAAAATGACAAGATGATATAAGACAAAACATGACAGTACCCCCCACTCACCGAGCGCCTCCTGGCGCTCTCGAGGAGGAACACTGGCGGCAACGGAGGAAATCATAGATCAAACGGTCCAGCACGTCCCGAGAAAGAACCCAACTCCTCTCCTCAGGACCGTAACGAAAAACGATAAAAAGGGAAACTAGGGTACTACTCTAAAAAAAAAATGAGAACTAGGGACAGACTGAGACACAGCAAGGGCAGGAACAAGAACAGGAGAGATGCGATGGCAGGGAACAGACTGAGACCCAGCAAGACCAGGAGCAGAAGCAGAAAAAAATTACCAGACTTCTTCTGCGCGCAGTCTGAACACGCAGCCACGAAACGGCGCGTGTCACGCTCCTGAGTCGGCCACCAAAAGCGCTGGCGAATAGACGCAAGAGTGCCTCGAACACCGGGATGACCAGCTAACTTGGCAGAGTGAGCCCACTGAAGAACAGCCAGACGAGTGGAAACAGGAACGAAAAGGAGGTTACTAGGACAAGCGCGCGGCGACGCAGTGTGCGTGAGTGCTTGCTTAACCTGTCTTTCAATTCCCCAGACTGTCAACCCGACAACACGCCCATAAGGAAGAATCCCCTCGAGATCAGTAGAAGCCACAGAAGAACTAAACAGACGGGATAAGGCATCAGGCTTGGTGTTCTTGCTACCCGGACGGTAAGAAATCACAAACTCGAAACGAGCGAAAAACAACGCCCAACGAGCTTGACGGGCATTAAGTCGTTTGGCAGAACGGATGTACTCAAGGTTCTTATGGTCTGTCCAAACGACAAAAGGAACGGTCGCCCCTCCAACCACTGTCGCCATTCGCCTAGGGCTAAGCGGATGGCGAGCAGTTCACGGTTACCCACATCATAGTTGCGCTCAGATGGCGACAGGCGATGAGAAAAATAAGCGCAAGGATGAACCTTATCGTCAGACTGGAAGCGCTGGGATAGAATGGCTCCCACGCCTACCTCTGAAGCGTCAACCTCGACAATGAATTGTCTAGTGACGTCAGGAGTAACGAGGATAGGAGCGGACGTAAAACGTTCTTTTAGAAGATCAAAAGCTCCCTGGGCGGAACCGGACCACTTAAAACACGTCTTGACAGAAGTAAGAGCTGTGAGAGGGGCAGCAACTTGACCGAAATTACGAATGAAACGCCGATAGAAATTAGCGAAACCTAAAAAGCGCTGCAACTCGACACGTGACCTTGGAACGGGCCAATCACTGACAGCTTGGACCTTAGCGGAATCCATCTGAATGCCTTCAGCGGAAATAACGGAACCGAGAAAAGTAACGGAGGAGACATGAAAAGAGCACTTCTCAGCCTTTACGTAGAGACAATTCTCTAAAAGGCGCTGTAGAACACGTCGAACGTGCTGAACATGAATCTCGAGTGACGGAGAAAAAATCAGGATATCGTCAAGATAGACAAAAACAAAAATGTTCAGCATGTCTCTCAGAACATCATTAACTAATGCCTGAAAAACAGCTGGCGCATTGGCGAGACCGAACGGCAGAACCCGGTACTCAAAATGCCCTAACGGAGTGTTAAACGCCGTTTTCCACTCGTCCCCCTCTCTGATGCGCACGAGATGGTAAGCGTTACGAAGGTCCAACTTAGTAAAGCACCTGGCTCCCTGCAGAATCTCGAAGGCTGATGACATAAGGGAAGCGGATAACGATTCTTAACCGTTATGTCATTCAGCCCTCGATAATCCACGCAGGGGCGCAGAGTACCGTCCTTCTTCTTAACAAAAAGAACCCCGCCCCGGCCGGAGAAGAAGAAGGCACTATGGTACCGGCGTCAAGAGACACAGACAAATAATCCTCGAGAGCCTTACGTTCGGGAGCCGACAGAGAGTATAGTCTACCTCGAGGAGGAGTGGTCCCCGGAAGGAGATCAATACTACAATCATACGACCGGTGAGGAGGAAGGGAGTTGGCTCGGGACCGACTGAAGACCGTGCGCAGATCATGATATTCCTCCGGCACTCCTGTCAAATCGCCAGGTTCCTCCTGGGAAGTAGGGACAGAAGAAACGGGAGGGATGGCAGACATTAAACACTTCACATGACAAGAAACGTTCCAGGATAGGATAGAATTACTAGACCAATTAATAGAAGGATTATGACATACTAGCCAGGGATGACCCAAAACAACAGGTGTAAACGGTGAACGGAAAATCAAAAAAGAAATAGTCTCACTGTGGTTACCAGATACTGTGAGGGTTAAAGGTAGTGTCTCAAATCTGATACTGGGAAGATGACTACCATCTAAGGCAAACATGGGCGTAGGCTTGTCTAACGGTCTGAAAGGAATGTTATGTTTCGAACCCATGCTTCGTCCATGAAACAACCCTCAGCCCCAGAGTCAATCAAGGCACTGCATGTAGCACCCGAACCGGTCCAGCGTAGATGGACCGACATAGTAGTACAAGATCTAGATGAAGAGACCAGAGTAGTAGCGCTCACCAGTAGCCCTCCGCTTACTGATGGGCTCTGGCCTCTTACTGGACATGAATTAACAAAATGTCCAGCAACTCCGCAATAGAGGCACAGGCGGTTGGTGATCCTCCGTTCCCTCTCCTTAGTCGAGATGCGAATCCCTCCCAGCTGCATGGGCTCAGTCTCAAAGCCAGAGGAGGGAGATGGTTGCGATGCGGAGCAGGGAAACACCGTTGATGCGAGCTCTCTTCCACGAGCCCGGTGACGAAGATCTACCCGTCGTTCTATGCGGATGGCGAGAGCAATCAAAGAGTCCACATCTGAAGGAACCTCCCGGAGAGAATCTCATCCTTAACCACTGCGTGGAGTCCCTCCAGAAAACGAGCGAGCAGCGCCGGCTCGTTCCACTCACTAGAGGCAGCAAGAGTGCGAAACTCAATAGAATAATCCGTTATGGACCGTTCACCTTGGCATAAGGAAGCCAGGGCCCTAGAAGCCTCCCTACCAAAAACTGAACGGTCAAAAACCCGAATCATCTCCTCTTTAAAGTTCTGGAACTTGTTAGAGCAATCAGCCCTTGCCTCCCAGATAGCTGTGCCCCATTCTCGAGCCCGGCCAGTAAGGAGTGAAATGACGTAAGCAACCCGAGCTCTCTCTCTAGAGTATGTGTTGGGTTGGAGAGAGAACACAATCTCACACTGCGTGAGAAAGGAGCGGCACTCAGTGGGCTGCCCGGAGTAGCAAGGTGGGTTATTAACCCTAGGTTCTGGAGGCTCGGCAGGCCAGGAAGTAACAGGTGGCACGAGACGTAGACTCTGGAACTGTCCAGAGAGGTCGGAAACCTGAGCGGCCAGGTTCTCCACGGCATGGCGAGCAGCAGACAATTCCTGCTCGTGTCTGCCGAGCATGGCTCCTTGGATCTCGACGGCAGTGTAACGAGCGTCTGAAGTCGCTGGGTCCATTACTTGGTCGGTTCCTTCTGTCATGCAGGTGAAAGAGGACCCAAAAGCGACTTAACAGAAACAGAGTTTATTTAAATCCAAACAGGGAATAACAAAAATCCTCTAGTCTGTAGAGGGGAATAACTAGAGAAGCGGCCACAGACTGCAGGTCGCTTCGGGTAGGCGCAGGCCGTAGTTGATAGAGCCACCTGCTCACACGCAGCATCTGATGAAGGCAAAAACACGACAGGACAGGGCGAAACACAATCACAGCATGGTGAATACAAAACAAGGAACCGACGGGACAGGAACGGAACACAAAGGAATAAATAGGGACTCTAATCAGGGGAAAGGATCGGGAACAGGTGTGGGAAGACTAAATGATGATTAGGGGAATAGGAACAGCTGGGAGCAGGAACGGAACGATAGAGAGAGGAGAGAGAGGGAGGGGGAGAGAGAGGGATAGAAAAAGGGAACGAACCTAATAAGACCAGCAGGGGGAAACGAACAGAAGGAAAAGCAAAATGACAAGATGATATAAGACAAAACATGACAACCTTAGGGTGTGTTCCAATATCCACACTAGCATATCACTTACAATGAAGCAATGTATTGGGCATGCATTCTAGTGTGGA
>NW_025759327.1:0-4534 GCF_021184085.1 Oncorhynchus gorbuscha | reverse complement strand
GCTTGTGGGGTCTGTTTGATGCTCCAGATACTCAACTCGTCTAAAGAAGGACAGTTGTATTGCTTCTTTAATTAGAACAACAGTTTTCAGCTGTGCTAACAACAGGGTTTCCTTTTTAAAATGATAAACTTGGATTAGCTAAAACAACGTGCCATTGGAACACAGGAGTGATGGTCGCTGATAACGGGCCTCTGTACGCCTATGTAGATATTCTATTTTTTGTAAATGCCGTTTCCAGCTACAATAGAAATGAGAGAGTTAGTTAGTTACTACAGCTACAATATAAATGAGAGAGTTAGTTAGTTACTACAGCTACAATAGATATGAGAGAGTTAGTTAGTTAGTTAGTTAGTTACTACAGCTACAATAGAAATGAGAGAGTTAGTTAGTTACTACAGCTACAATAGAAATGAGAGAGTTAGTTAGTTACTACAGCTACAATAGATATGAGAGAGTTAGTTAGTTACTACAGCTACAATAGATATGAGAGAGTTAGTTAGTTACTACAGCTACAATAGAAATGAGAGAGTTAGTTAGTTACTACAGCTACAATAGATATGAGAGACTAAGTTAGTTCCTACAGCTACAACATTAACAATGTCTGCACTGTACTTCTGATCAATTTGATGTTATTTATTAATGAATGAAAAATGTGCTTTTCTTTCAAAAAACAGACACTTCTAAGTGACCCCAAAGGTTTGAAAGGTCATGTATATTAATGCCACCTGTCAGTGACCCCAAAGGTTTGAAAGGTCATGTATATTAATGCCACCTGTCAGTGACCCCAAAGGTTTGAAAGGTCATGTATATTAATGCCACCTGTCAGTGACCCCAAAGGTTTGAAAGGTCATGTATATTAATGCCACCTGTCAGTGACCCCAAAGGTTTGAAAGGTCGTGTATATTAATGCCACCTGTCAGTGATTTTATCCAGATCCATCTACACTTGGCATTTGTCCAGACCCGTCTACACTTGGCATTTATCCAGATCCATCTACACATGGCATTTATCCAGACCCATCTACACTTGGCATTTATCCAGATCCATCTACACTTGGCATTTATCCAAATCCGTCTACACTTGGCATTTATCCAGACCCGTCTACACTTGGCATTTATCCAGATCCATCTACGCGGCATTTATCCAGATCCATCTACACTTGGCATTTATCAGATCCATCTACACTTGGCATTATCAGATCCATCTACACTTGGCATTATCCAGATCCGTCTACACTTGGCATTTATCAGATCCATCTACACTTGGCATTTATCCAGATCCATCTACACTTGGCATTTATCCAGATCCATCTACATGGCATTTATCCAGATCCATCTACGCCCGGCATTTATCCAGATCCATCTACTTGGCATTTATCCAGATCCATCTACACTTGGCATTTATCCAGATCCATCTACACTTGGCATTTATCCAGATCCATCTACATAGCGTTTATCCAGATCCATCTACACTTGGCATTTATCCAGATCCATCTACACTTGGCATTTATCCAGACCCATCTACACTTGGCATTTATCCAGACCATCTACCTCATTTATCCAGATCCATCTACACTTGGCATTTATCCAGATCCATCTACACTTGGCATTTATCCAGACCATCTACACTCTACACTTGGCATTTATCCAGATCCATCTACACTTGACCGCTATTTATCCAGACCCGTCTACACTTGGCATTTATCCAGACCCGTCTACACTTGGCATTTATCCAGACCCATCTACACTTGGCATTTATCCAGATCCATCATCTACACTTGGCATTTATCCAGATCCATCTACACTTGGCATTTATCCAGACATTTATCCAGAT
Source organism: Oncorhynchus gorbuscha (assembly GCF_021184085.1). NCBI lineage: Eukaryota > Metazoa > Chordata > Actinopteri > Salmoniformes > Salmonidae > Oncorhynchus > Oncorhynchus gorbuscha. The sequence continues at coordinate 2,701 of NW_025759327.1, read as the reverse complement.
CTACACACTTGCATTTATCCAGATCCATCTTTATCCAGATCCGTCTACATGGCATTTATCCAGATTTATCTGTCTACACTTGGCATTTATCCAGATCCATCTACACTTGGCATTTATCCAGACCCATCTACATCTTTACACTTGGCATTTATCCAGAATCCCATCTACACTTGGCATTTATCCAGATCCATCTACACTTGGCATTTATCCAGATCCATCTACACTTGGCATTTATCCAGATCTGTCTACACTTGGCATTTATCCAGACACAACGGGTCCCTGAATACCTCCGGAGGGGGTCAGGAAGATCTGATCACAATCACATCACAATGCCTCTTTTAATCGTCTACACCTATCTGGCAATGTGGGCACAATCAGCATGCTGACCAGATCAGGACAAAGGATGCATGTTAGAACCAGGTATAAACGGGGCAAATGTCTCTTTCTCTTTAGGTAATGATGTCATTGAATGGCTGATTCAGAAATACAACATAACAGAGGAAGGTAAGTCTTGTTGTTCCTTATTCACTGGGGATGTATTCCTCCTGTCACTGTCTAGTTTTATACCATATCTTTGTCTCAAAGCTGCAATGTGTCACTTTTTGGGAATGTGTGTGTAGAGGCTCGCCACCTGGGAGGACTCCTGGTGCAGTATGGGTACATCTATCCTCTGAGGGAGCCGCGCTCTCTACTGCTGAGATCTGATGACTCTCCTTACCGCTTCCAGGTAACACACACAGACATCTCCCTAACTCTCTATCCTCTCTACTGCTGAGATCTGATGACTCTCCTTACCGCATTTCCAGGTAACACACAGACATCATCTCCTTAACTCTCTATCCTCTCTACTGCTGAGATCTGATGACCTCCTTACCGCTTCCAGGTAACACACAGACACACACAGACATCTCCCTAATCTCTATCCTCTCTACTGCTGAGATCTGATGACTCTCCTTACCGCTTCCAGGTAACACACACAGACATCTCCCTAACTCTCTATCCTCTCTACTGCTGAGATCTGATGACTCTCCTTACCGCTTCCAGGTAACACACACAGACATCTCCCTAACTCTCTATCCTCTCTACTGCTGAGATCTGATGACTCTCCTTACCGCTTCCAGGTAACACACACAGAGATCTGATGACACACTTCCAGGTAACACAGACATCTCCCTAACTCTCTATCCTCTCTACTGCTGAGATCTGATGACTCTCCTACTACTTCCAGGTAACACACACAGACATCTCCCCTAACTCTCTATCCTCTCTACTGCTGAGATCTGATGACTCTCCTACCGCTTCCAGGTAACACACACAGACACACAGACATCTCCCTCTCTCTATCCTCTCTACTGCTGAGATCTGATGACTCTCCTTACCGCTTCCAGGTAACACACACAGACATCTCTCCCTAACTCTCTATCCTCTCTACTGCTGAGATCTGATGACTCTCCTACCGCTTCCAGGTAACACACACAGACATCTCCCTAACTCTATCCTCTCTACTGCTGAGATCTGATGACTCTCCTTACCGCTTCCAGGTAACACACACAGACATCTCCCTAACTCTATCCTCTCTACTGCTGAGATCTGATGACTCTCCTTACCGTTCCAGGTAACACACAGACATCTCCCTAACTCTCTATCCTCTCTACTGCTGAGATCTGATGACTCTCCTTACCGCTTCCAGGTAACACACACAGACATCTCCCTAACTCTCTATCCTCTCTCTCTACTGCTGAGATCTGATGACTCTCCTTACCGCTTCCAGGTAACACACACAGACATCTCCCTAACTCTCTATCCTCTACTGCTGACACACAGGTAACACAGACATCTCCCTAACTCTCTATCCTCTCTACTGCTGAGATCTGATGACTCTCCCTACCGCTTCCAGGTAACACACACAGACACACACAGACATCTCCTCTCTCTATCTCCTTCTTACTGCTGAGATCTGATGACTCTTCCTTACCGTTCCAGGTAACACACACAGACATCTCCCTAACTCTCTATCCTCTCTACTGCTGAGATCTGATGACTCTCCTTACCGCTTCCAGGTAACACACACACATCTCCCTAACTCTCTATCCTCTCTACTGCTGAGATCTGATGACTCCTTACCGTCCCAGGTAATACACACAGACACACACAGACATCTCCCTCTCTCTATCCTCTCTACTGCTGAGATCTGATGACTCTCCTTACCGCTTCCAGGTAACACACACAGACATCTCCCTAACTCTCTATCCTCTCCTACTGCTGAGATCTGATGACTCTCCTTACCGCTTCCAGGTAACACACACAGACATCTCCCTAACTCTCTATCCTCTCTACTGCTGAGATCTGATGACTCTCCTTACCGCTTCCAGGTAACACACACAGACATCTCCCTAACTCTCTCATCCTCTCTACTGCTGAGATCTGATGACTCTCCTTACACGCTCCAGGTAACACACACAGACATCTCCCCTAACTCTCTATCCTCTCTACTGCTGAGATCTGATGACTCTCCTTACCGCTTCCAGGTAACACACACAGACATCTCCCTAACTCTCTATCCTCTCTACTGCTGAGATCTGATGACTCTCCTTACCGCTTCAGGTAACACACACAGACATCTCCCTAACTCTCTATCCTCTCTACTGCTGAGATCTGATGACTCTCCTTACCGCTTCCAGGTAACACACACAGACATCTC
>NW_025759326.1:0-4534 GCF_021184085.1 Oncorhynchus gorbuscha | reverse complement strand
ATTTATTATCATGTCTCGTCCCTGTGCTCCCCCCCAATTACCGTTTCCCTCTGCTGGTCTTGTTGGTTCTTTCCCTCCTTCTGTCCCTCTCTCTCCCCCTCCCTCTCTCTCGCTCTCTCTTCTCTCTATCGTTCAGTTCACCTGCTCCCAGCTGTTTCTATTCTAATCATCATTTAGTCTTCCCACACCTGTTCAAGTCTGCCTCCCCTGATTAGAGTCCCTATTTATTCCTTTTACTGTTCCGTTCCTGTCCCGTCGGTTCCTTGTTTAGTATTCACCGTGCTGATTGGGGTGTTTTTTGCTGTGATTGTATCCCCTGTCCTGTCGTGTTTTTGCCTTCATCAGATGCTGCGTGTGAGCAGTTCAAGGAGCCATGCTCGGCAGACACGAGCAGGAATTGTCTGCTGCTCGCCATGCCGTGGAGAACCTGGCCGCTCAGGTTTCCGACCTCTCTGGACAGTTCAGAGTCTTACGTCTCGTGCCACCTGTTACTTCCTGGCCTGCCGAGCCTCCAGAACCTAGGGTTAATAACCCACCTTGCTACTCCGGGCAGCCCACTGAGTGCCGCTCCTTTCTCACGCAGTGTGAGATTGTGTTCTCTCTCCAACCCAACACATACTCTAGAGAGAGAGAGCTCGGGTTGCTACGTCATTTCACTCCTTACTGGCCGGGCTCGAGAATGGGGCACAGCTATCTGGGAGGCAAGGGCTGATTGCTCTAACAATTCCAGAACTTTAAGAGGAGATGATTCGGGTTTTTGACCGTTCAGTTTTTGGTGGGGAGGCTTCTAGGGCCCTGGCTTCCTTATGCCAAGGTGAGCGGTCCATAACGGATTATTCTATTGAGTTTCGCACTCTTGCTGCCTCTAGTGAGTGGAACGAGCCGGCGCTGCTCGCTCGTTTTCTGGAGGGACTCACGCAGTGGTTAAGGATGAGATTCTCTCCCGGGAGGTTCCTTCAGATGTGGACTCTTTGATTGCTCTCGCCATCCGCATAGAACAGCGGGTAGATCTTCGTCACCGGGCTCGTGGAAGAGAGCTCGCATCAACGGTGTTTCCCTGCTCCGCATCGCAACCATCTCCCTCCTCTGGCTTTGAGACTGAGCCCATGCAGCTGGGAGGGATTCGCATCTCGACTAAGGAGAGGAACGGAGGATCACCAACCGCCTGTGCCTCTATTGCGGAGTTGCTGGACATTTTGTTAATTCATGTCAGTAAGAGGCCAGAGCCCATCAGTAAGCGGAGGCTACTGGTGAGCGCTACTACTCAGTCTCTTCATCTAGATCTTGTACTACTATGTCGGTCCATCTACGCTGGACCGGTTCGGTGCTACATGCAGTGCCTTGATTGACTCTGGGGCTGAGGGTTGTTTCATGGACGAAGCATGGGTTCGGAAACATAACATTCCTTTCAGACCGTTAGACAAGCCTACGCCCATGTTTGCCTTAGATGGTAGTCATCTTCCCAGTATCAAATTTGAGACACTACCTTTAACTCTCACAGTATCTGGTAACCACAGTGAGACTATTTCTTTTTTGATTTTCCGTTCACCGTTTACACCTGTTGTTTTGGGTCATCCCTGGCTAGTATGTCATAATCCTTCTATTAATTGGTCTAGTAATTCTATCCTATCCTGGAACGTTTCTTGTCATGTGAAGTGTTTAATGTCTGCCATCCCTCCCGTTTCTTCTGTCCCTACTTCTCAGGAGGAACCTGGCGATTTGACAGGAGTGCCGGAGGAATATCATGATCTGCGCACGGTCTTCAGTCGGTCCCGAGCCAACTCCCTTCCTCCTCACCGGTCGTATGATTGTAGTATTGATCTCCTTCCGGGGACCACTCCTCCTCGAGGTAGACTATACTCTCTGTCGGCTCCCGAACGTAAGGCTCTCGAGGATTATTTGTCTGTGTCTCTTGACGCGGTACCATAGTGCCTTCTTCCTCTCCGGCCGGGGCGGGGTTCTTTTTGTTAAGAAGAAGGACGGTACTCTGCGCCCCTGCGTGGATTATCGAGGCTGAATGACATAACGGTTAAGAATCGTTATCCGCTTCCCCTTATGTCATCAGCCTTCGAGATTCTGCAGGGAGCCAGGTGCTTTACTAAGTTGGACCTTCGTAACGCTTACCATCTCGTGCGCATCAGAGAGGGGGGACGAGTGGAAAACGGCGTTTAACACTCCGTTAGGGCATTTTGAGTACCGGGTTCTGCCGTTCGGTCTCGCCAATGCGCCAGCTGTTTTTCAGGCATTAGTTAATGATGTTCTGAGAGACATGCTGAACATCTTTGTTTTTGTCTATCTTGACGATATCCTGATTTTCTCCGTCACTCGAGATTCATGTTCAGCACGTTCGACGTGTTCTACAGCGCCTTTTAGAGAATTGTCTCTACGTAAAGGCTGAGAAGTGCTCTTTTCATGTCTCCTCCGTTACTTTTCTCGGTTCCGTTATTTCCGCTGAAGGCATTCAGATGGATTCCGCTAAGGTCAAGCTGTCAGTGATTGGCCCGTTCCAAGGTCACGTGTCGAGTTGCAGCGCTTTTTAGGTTTCGCTAATTTCTATCGGCGTTTCATTCGTAATTTCGGTCAAGTTGCTGCCCCTCTCACAGCTCTTACTTCTGTCAAGGCGTGTTTTAAGTGGTCGGTTCCGCCCAGGGAGCTTTTGATCTTCTAAAAGAACGTTTTACGTCCGCTCCTATCCTCGTTACTCCTGACGTCACTAGACAATTCATTGTCGAGGTTGGCGCTTCAGAGGTAGGCGTGGGAGCCATTCTATCCCAGCGCTTCCAGTCTGACGATAAGGTTCATCCTTGCGCTTATTTTCTCATCGCCTGTCGCCATCTGAGCGCAACTATGATGTGGGTAACCGTGAACTGCTCGCCATCCGCTTAGCCCTAGGCGAATGGCGACAGTGGTTGGAGGGCGACCGTTCCTTTTGTCGTTTGGACAGACCATAAGAACCTTGAGTACATCCGTTCTGCCAAGCGACTTAATGCCCGTCAAGCTCGTTGGGCGTTGTTTTTATTCGTTTGAGTTTGTGATTTCTTACCGTCCGGGTGGCAAGAACACCAAGCCTGATGCCTTATCCCGTCTGTTTTAGTTCTTCTGTGGCTTCTACTGATCCCGAGGGGGATTCTTCCTTATGGGCGTGTTGTCGGGTTAACAGTCTGGGGAATTGAAAGACAGGTTAAGCAAGCACTCACGCACTGCGTCGCCGCGCGCTTGTCCTAGTAACCTCCTTTTCGTTCCTGTTTCCACTCGTCTGGCTGTTCTTCAGTGGGCTCACTCTGCCAAGTTAGCTGGTCATCCCGGTGTTCGAGGCACTCTTGCGTCTATTCGCCAGCGCTTTTGGTGACGACTCAGGAGCGTGACACGCGCCGTTTCGTGGCTGCTTGTTCGGACTGCGCGCCAGACTAAGTCGGGTAACTCTCCTCCTGCCCGGTCGTCTCAGACCGCTCCCCATTCTTCTCGACCATGGTCTCACATCGCCTAGACTTCATTACCCGGTCTGCCTTTGTCTGGGAAGACTGTGATTCTTACGGTTGTCGATAGGTTCTCCTAAGGCGGCACATTTCATTCCCCTCGCTAAACTTCCTTCCGCTAAGGAAGCGGCACAAATCATTATTGAGAATGTATTCAGAATTCATGGCCTCCGTTAGAGCGCCGTTTCAGACAGAGGCCCGCAATTCACGTCACAGTTTTGGAGGGAGTTCTGTGGTTTGATTGGTCGTCCGTCAGTCTCTCTTCCGGGTTTCATCCCCCAGTCTAACGGTCAAGCAGAGAGGGCCAATCAGACGATTGGTCGCATACTACGCAGCCTTTCTTTCAGGAAACCCTGCGTCTTGGGCAGAACAGCTCCCCTGGGCAGAATACGCTCTCACAATTAGCTTCCCTTCGTCTGCTACCGGGTTATCTCCCGTTTCAGAGTAGTCTGGGTTACCAGCCTCCTCTGTTCTCATCCCAGCTTGCCGAGTCCAGCGTTCCCTCCGCTCAAGCGTTTGTCCAACGTTGTGAGCGCACCTGGAAGGAGGGTGAGGTCTGCACTTTGCCGTTACAGGGCACAGACGGTGAGAGCCGCCAATAAACGCAGGATTAAGAGTCAAGGTATTGTTGCGGCCAGAGAGTGTGGCTTTCCACTCGCAACCTTCCTCTTACGACAGCTTCTCGTAAGTTGACTCCGCGGTTCATTGGTCCGTTCCGTGTCTCCCAGGTCGTCAATCCTGTCGCTGTGCGACTCTTCTTCCCGCGACATCTTCGTCGCGTCCATCCTGTCTTCCATGTCTCCTGTGTTAAGCCCTTTCTTCGCACCCCGTTCGTCTTCCCTCCCCCCCACCCGTCCTTGTCGAGCACCTATTTACAAGGTACATAAGATCATGGACATGCGTTCTCGAAAAGGGACGGGTCCTAATACCTAGTGGATTGGGAGGGTTACGGTCTGAGGAGAGGAGTTGGGTTCCGTCTCGGGGCGTGCTGGACCGTTCACTCGCGATTTCCTCCGTTGCCGCCAGGATTCCTCCTCGGTGCGCCAGGAGCGCTCGGT
>NW_025759325.1:0-4535 GCF_021184085.1 Oncorhynchus gorbuscha | reverse complement strand
CGATAAGGTTCATCCGTGCGCTTATTTTCTCATCGCCTGTCGCCATCTGAGCGCAACTATGATGTGGGTAACCGTGAACTGCTCGCCATCCGCTTAGCCCTAGGCGAATGGCGACAGTGGTTGGAGGGGCGACCGTTCCTTTTGTCGTTTGGACAGACCATAAGAACCTTGAGTACATCCGTTCTGCCAAACGACTTAATGCCCGTCAAGCTCGTTGGGCGTTGTTTTTCGCTCGTTTCGAGTTTGTGATTTCTTACCGTCCGGGTAGCAAGAACACCAAGCCTGATGCCTTATCCCGTCTGTTTAGTTCTTCTGTGGCTTCTACTGATCCCGAGGGATTCTTCCTTATGGGCGTGTTGTCGGGTTGACAGTCTGGGGAATTGAAAGACAGGTTAAGCAAGCACTCACGCACACTGCGTCGCCGCGCGCTTGTCCTAGTAACCTCCTTTTCGTTCCTGTTTCCACTCGTCTGGCTGTTCTTCAGTGGGCTCACTCTGCCAAGTTAGCTGGTCATCCCGGTGTTCGAGGCACTCTTGCGTCTATTCGCCAGCGCTTTTGGTGGCCGACTCAGGAGCGTGACACGCGCCGTTTCGTGGCTGCGTGTTCAGACTGCGCGCAGAAGAAGTCTGGTAATTTTTTTCTGCTTCTGCTCCTGGTCTTGCTGGGTCTCAGTCTGTTCCCTGCCATCGCATCTCTCCTGTTCTTGTCCCTGCCCTTGCTGTGTCTCAGTCTGTCCCTAGTTCTCATTTTTTTTTTAGAGTAGTACCCTAGTTTCCCTTTTTATCGTTTTCGTTACGGTCCTGAGGAGAGGAGTTGGGTTCTTTCTCGGACGTGCTGGACCGTTTGATCTATGATTTCCTCCGTTGCCGCCAGTGTTCCTTCCTCGAGAGCGCCAGGAGGCGCTCGGTGAGTGGGGGGTACTGTCATGTTTGTCATTTATTATCTTGTCTTGTCCCTGTGCTTCCCATGCTATTCGTTTCCCTCTGCTGGTCTTATTTGGTTCTTTCCCTCCTTCTAGCCCTCTCTCTCCCCTCCCTCTCTCACTCTCTCGCTCTCTCTTCTCTCTGCTGGTTCCGTTCCTGCTCCCAGCTGTTCCTATTCCCCTAATCATCATTTAGTCTTCCCACACCTGTTCGATCCTTTCCCCTGATTAGAGTCCCTATTTATTCCTTTGTGTTCCGTTCCTGTGCCGTCGGTTCCTTGTATTGTATTCACCATGCTGTGATTGCGTTTCGCCCTGTCCTGTCGTGTTTTTGCCGTGATTGTGTATCACCCTGTCCTGTCGTGTTTTGTGCCTTCATCAGACGCTGCGTGTGAGCAGGTGTCTCAGTCGACTACGGCCTGCGCCTACCCGAGCGACCTGCAGTCTGTGGCCGCTTCTCCAGTTGTTTTCCCCTCTACAAATCTAGAGGATGTCAGTTATTCCGTTTTGAACATTATTAAACTCTGTTTCTGTTAAGTCGCTTTTGGGTCCTCTTTTACCTGCATGACACTGTCATGTTTGTCATTTATTATCATGTCTTGTCTCCCTGTGCTCCCCATTCTATTCGTTTCCCTCTGGGAATCTTGTTGGGTTCCAACCCTCCTTCTAGCCCTCTCTCTCCCCCTCCCTCTCTCACTCTCTCGCTCTCTCTTCTCTCTATCGTTCCGTTCCTGCTCCCAGCTGTTCTATTCCCCTAATCATCATTTAGTCTTCCCACACCTGTTCGATCCTTTCCCTGATTAGAGTCCCTATTTATTCCTTTGTGTTCCGTTCCTGTCCTGTCGGTTCCTTGTTTTGTATTCACCATGCTGTGATTTGCGTTTCGCCCTGTCCTGTCGTGTTTTTGCCGTGATTGTGTATCACCCTGTCCTGTCAGCTGTTTTGTGCCTTCATCAGACGCTGCGTGTGAGCAGGTGTCTCCGGTCGACTCTGACCTGCGCCTACCCGAAGCGACCTGCAGTCTGTCTGCTTCTCCAGTTGTTTTCCCCTCTACAAATCTAGAGGATTTCAGTTATTCCGTTTTTGAACATTTAATAAACTCTGTTTCTGTTAAGTCGCGTTTGGGTCCTCTTTCACCTGCATGACAGGAACCGACCAAGGAATGGACCCAGCGACTTCAGACGCTGTTTACACTGCCGTCAAGATCAAGGAGCCATGCTCGGCAGACACGAGCAGGAATTGTCTGCTGCTCGCCATGCCGTGGAGAACCTGGCCGCTCAGGTTTCCGACCTCTGGACAGTTCCAGAGTCTAAGTCTCGTGCCACCTGTTACTTCCTGGCCTGCCGAGCCTCCAGAACCTAGGGTTAATAACCCACCTTGCTACTCCGGGCAGCCCACTGAGTGCCGCTCCTTTCTCACGCAGTGTGAGATTGTGTTCTCTCCAGGCCAACACATACTCTAGAGAGAGCTCGAGTTGCTTACGTCATTTTCCTCCTTACTGGCCGGGCTCGAGAATGGGCACAGCTATCTGGGAGGCAAGGGCTGATTGCTCTAACAAATTCAGAACTTTAAAGAGGAGATGATTCGGGTTTTTGACCGTTCAGTTTTTGGTGGGGAGGCTTCTAGGGCCCTGGCTTCCTTATGCCAAGGTGAGCGGTCCATAACGGATTATTCCATTGAGTTTGCACTCTTGCCTCTAGTGAGTGGAACGAGCCGGCGCTGCTCGCTCGTTTTCTGGAGGGACTCCACGCAGTGGTTAAGGATGAGATTCTCTCCCGGGAGGTTCCTTCAGATGTGGACTCTTTGATTGCTCTCGCCATCCGCATAGAGCGACGGGTAGATCTTCGTCACCGGGCTCGTGGAAGAGCTCGCATCAACGGTGTTTCCTGCTCCGCATGCGCAACCATCTCCCTCCCTCTGGCTTTGAGACTGAGCCCATGCAGCTGGGAGGGATTCGCATCGACTAAGGAGAGGAACGGAGGATCACCAACCGCCTGTGCCTCTATTGCGGGAGTTGCTGGACATTTTTGTTAATTCATGTCCAGTAAGAGGCCAGAAACCCATCAGTAAGCGGAGGCTACTGGTGAGCGCTACTACTCAGGTCCCTTCATCTAGATCTTGTACTACTATGTCGGTCCATCTACGCTGGACCGGTTCGGGTGCTACATGCAGTGCCTTGATTGACTCTGGGGCTGAGGGTTGTTTCATGGACGAAGCATGGGTTCGGAAACATAACATTCCTTTCAGACCGTTAGACAAGCCTACGCCCATGTTTGCCTTAGATGGTAGTCATCTTCCCAGTATCAAATTTGAGACACTACCTTTAACTCTCACAGTATCTGGTAACCACAGTGAGACTATTTCTTTTGATTTTCCGTTCACCGTTTACACCTGTTGTTTTGGGTCATCCCTGGCTAGTATGTCATAATCCTTCTATTAATTGGTCTAGTAATTCTATCCTATCCTGGAACGTTTCTTGTCATGTGAAGTGTTTAATGTCTGCCATCCCTCCCGTTTCTTCTCTCCTACTTCTCCAGGAGGAACCTGGCGATTTGACAGGAGTGCCGGAGGAATATCATGATCTGCGCACGGTCTTCAGTCGGTCCCAGCCAACTCCCTTCCTCCTCACCGGTCTGTATGATTGTAGTATTGATCTCCTTCCAGGGACCACGCCTCCTCGAGGTAGACTATACTCTCTGTCGGCTCCCGAACGTAAGGCTCTCGAGGATTATTTGTCTGTGTCTCTTGACGCGGTACCATAGTGCCTTCTTCTTCTCCGGCCGGGGCGGTTCTTTTTGTTAAGAAGAAGGACGGTACTCTGCGCCCCTGCGTGGATATCGAGGCTGAATGACATAACGGTTAAGAATCGTTATCCGCTTCCCCTTATGTCATCAGCCTTCGAGATTCTGCAGGGAGCCAGGTGCTTTACTAAGTTGGACCTTCGTAACGCTTACCATCTCGTGCGCATCAGAGAGGGGACGAGTGGAAAACGGCGTTTAACACTCCGTTAGGGCATTTGAGTACCGGGTTCTGCCACCGGTCCTCGCCAATCGCCAGCTGTTTTCAGGCATTAGTTAATGATGTTCTGAGACATGCTGAACATTTTTGTTTTGTCTATCTTGACGATATCCTGATTTTTCTCCGTCACTCGAGATTCATGTTCAGCACGTTGACGTGTTCTACAGCGCCTTTTAAGAGAATTGTCTCTACGTAAAGGCTGGTCTTTCTTTCATGTCTCCTCCGTTACTTTTCTCGGTTCCGTTATTTCCGCTGAAGGCATTCAGATGGATTCCGCTAAGGTCCAAGCTGTCAGTGATTGGCCCGTTCCAAGGTCACGTGTCGAGTTGCAGCGCTTTTTAGGTTTCGCTAATTTCTATCGGCGTTTCATTCGTAATTTCGGTCAAGTTGCTGCCCCTCTCACAGCTCTTACTTCTGTCAAGGCTGATGTTTTAAGTGGTCGGTTCCGCCCAGGGGAGCTTTTGATCTTCACAAAAGAACGTTTTTCGTCCGCTCCTATCCTCGTTACTCCTGACGTCACTAGACAATTCATTGTCGAGGTTGGCCGCTTCAGAGGTAGGCGTGGGAGCCATTCTATCCCAGCGCTTCCAGTCTG
>NW_025759324.1:0-4535 GCF_021184085.1 Oncorhynchus gorbuscha | reverse complement strand
AATATTGTCCACTACTTTATTGTCTATTATTCACTACTTTGTGTCTATTATTGTCCACTACTTTTGTGTGTCTAGTATTGTCCACTACTTTGTGTCTAGTATTATCACTACTTTATTGTCTAGTATTGTCCACTACTTTATTGTCTAGTATTGTCCATGTAGTTAATTGTCTAGTATTATCCACTACACTTTGTGTCTAGTATGTCTAGTCCCACTTATCCACTACTTTATTGTCTAATATTGTCCACTACTTTATTGTCACTACTTTATTACTGTCTAATTGTCCACTACTTTATTGTCTGTATTGTCTAGTATTATCACTACTTTATTGTCTGGCTTCCTATTTGTCCTTTGTGTCTGGTATTGTTTATGTCTGGTATTGTCCTCTAGTTTATGATTTTATTTTTTTGTAGTATTGTTTTATGTTTGTGTATTTGATTGAAGGTGATTCTTCATTGTTGTTTCTTGTGTTTCTGTACTGGGTCTGTTCCTGGGTTGTAATTATACATACAGGCGCATATGTTCATTTTAATTCTTTCTTTCTGACTTTTCTTTTACATTTTCTCCCTAACATTGTCACATTTGATGGATGTTTTATCGTCTGGTTGGTTGGGGAGTAAGGGGAGGTGAAAGACTGCGTATTGCAAGAAGTCTTACCTAATTAAAAACATTTAAGATATTTATCACAAATGAATGCAAAGGGAACATTAGTTTCAATGACCCCACCAAAAAAAAAATTACAATCTTCCACACTAGCCTTGCAGGCTAACTAGCATGCTGAAGCTACCCGCAGTAAGTCCCAGATCCATTTTAATACCTCGCAATGTTCCTCTGCAATCTGCAATGGCACTCCCACAGATACCTGCCCAGCAACAACAAACAAACAGCAACAAATCATCTAGAGTTTGGGGAAAAACTATGATATCAACACTGGGGACAACGTTTTGTGTGTGTGTGTGTGTGTGTGTGTGTGTGTGTGTGTGTGTGTGTGTGTGTGTGTGTGTGTGTGTGTGTGTGTGTGTGTGTGTGTGTGTGTTAATGTGTGTGTGTGTGTGTGTGTGTGTGTTTGTGTGTGTGTATGCGTGGGGGGGTATGTTTGCGTGGTTGTGTGGTTGTGTGCATGTGCTTCTTTCTGTGTGTCTGTGCGTGCCCCACCTTTGCAGCAGAACCATGTCCATTTCCTTCCTCTTCTCTATCAGAGTCCCGCCTTCAAACCGGCTCCTGAGACAGGAAGTGGGACGAAAGCTCCCAATCCGGGAGAAGCCACTCGTGGGGGTCATCTCAACCACACCGCTTCAGTTAAACAGTGGGGAGAATTGTCTGAAATGCACCCTGTTCCTATATAGTGCACTACTTCTAAACATAGGTCGACTGGGACTCAGACTAATGCCTGGCTTGGTTTTTTGGGCATCTACAGTAGAGTGTTTGTTCATATTGTATTAATTGTTTATATTGTTTGTGTTGTTCTGGTTATGAAACACTGAGAACAATTGTCTTGTAAAGCTCAATACAAATACATTTGATTGATTGATGCTGCGTTCACAGTGCACTCGAACTCTGAAACGTTTCACTTGGAACCTCATTTTACAAAGATGATACCCGAGTATCAGAATCAAGCAATAGGAGCTTTACGCAAATAACATTCATTTTAACTCTGAAGTTTGAATGAACGTCTCATAACAGTCACCTTTAGTGCAGCCCAGTTTTTTGTGCTCCAGTTCTATGGCGCTGTAGATGGGATAGGGGTTGGTGTGGTTCCTGTGAGCTTCTTCAGAGAGACAGCGAGTGTTCATCTGATACAGGAGACAGAGAACAAAATGGAAGAGATGGGGGGAAACGGGGGGAAAGATGGGTGGGGGAGTAATCAGCTCAACAGAGGGAGCGAATGAGAGAAAGACAGATGGACACACATACATAAACCATACACTGACGTCCACACACACTGGCTGGCAGACAGACAGACAGACAGACAGACAGACAGACAGACAGACAGACAGACAGACAGACAGACAGACAGACAGACAGACAGACAGACAGACAGACAGACAGACAGACAGACAGACAGACAGACAGACAGACGGAGACCAGACAGACGAACGAACGAACGAACGGCAGACAGAACTTACAGACAGACAGACGAACGAACGAACGAAGACAGACGAACAGACGAACGGACAGACAGACGGAAAGACGAACGAACAGACGAACGAACTTCAGAACAGACAGACAGACAGACAGACCTGTCCGGTGTCTCGGATGGGGCCACAGTGTCTCCTGACCCCTCCTGTCTCAGCCTCCAGTCGTTTATGTGTCGAGGCTAGGGTCAGTTTGTTTATCTGGATACTTCTCTGTCCTATTCAGGTGTCCTGTGTGAATCTAAGTGTGCGTTCTCTAATTCTCTCCCTTCTCTCTTTCTTTCTCTCTCTCGAGGACCTGAGCCCTAGGACCATGCCCCCAGGACTACCTGACATGATGACTCCTTGCTGTCCCCCAGTCCACCTGGCCATGCTGCTGCTCCAGTTTCAACTGGCCTGGGCCCTAGGACCATGTCCCAGGACTACCTGACATGAGGACTCCTTGCTGTCCCCAGTCCACCTGGCCATGCTCCTGCTCCAGTTTCAACTATTCTGCCTTACTATTATTCAACCATGCTGGTCATTTATGAACATTTGAACATCTTGGCCACGTTCTGTTATAATCTCCACCTCGGCACAGCCAGAAGAGGACTGGCCACCCCCCCATATGCTCTCTTCTAATTCTCTCTTTCTTTCTCTCTCGGAGGACCTGAGCCCTAGGACCGTGCGCCAGGACTACCTGACATGATGGCTCCTTGCTGTCCCCAGTCCACCTGACTGTGCTGCTGCTCCAGTTTCAACTGTTCTGCCTTATTATTATTTGACCATGCTGGTCATTTTTATGAACATTTGAACATCTTGGTCATGTTCTGTTATAATCTCTACCCGGCACAGCCAGAAGAGGACTGGCCACCCCACATAGCCCGGTTCCTCTCTAGGTTTCTTCCCTGTGGTTTGGCCTTTCTAGGGAGTTTTTCCTAGCCACCGTGCTTTTACACCTGCATTGTTTGCTGTTTGGGGTTTTAGGCTGGGTTTCTGTACAGCACTTTGAGATATCAGCTGATGTACGAAGGGCTATATAAATAAATTTGATTTGATTTGATTTGACAGACAGACAGACAGACAGACAGACAGACAGACAGACAGACAGACAGACAGACAGACAGACAGACAGACAGACAGACAGACAGACAGACAGACAGACAGACAGACAGACAGACAGACAGACAGACAGACACGGAAACACAAACACAACCATACACTGACCTCTTTCATGAAATAGGAGGCAGTGAAGGCGCCCCAGAAGTCAGTGAGGTTGAAGTCCTGGTTTTCTTCTTTCCTCAATTTCAGCCACTTCACAATCTTGCTCAAGTTCACTTTAGGACCCTTCAGCTTCTTTATCACCTCATCACAATGCTTATTCAATGACCAATCTGGATCGCTGTACAGGGATGACATGCACCTGTGTGTGTGTGTGTGTGTGTGTGTGTGTGTGTGTGTGTGTGTGTGTGTGTGTGTGTGTGTGTGTGTGTGTGTGTGTGTGTGTGTGTGTGTGTGTGTGTGTGTGTGTGTGTGTGTGTGTGTGTGTGTGTGTGTGTGCGTGTGTGCGTACGTGCGTGCGTGCGTGCGTGCGCGCGTGCAGTGTGTGTCAGTAATTGGGTGAGTGATTTTGAGGGAGGGAGGAGAGAAAAAAATTATTTGTTTTGCTGTCTTCAAAATGAACTTTCCTGCTAAGAATAATAGTATATATACGTGCGTGTGTGTGTGTGTGTGTGTGTGTGTGTGTGTGTGTGTGTGTGTGTGTGTGTGTGTGTGTGTGTGTGTGTGTGTGTGTGTGTGTGTGTGTGTGTGTGTGTGTGTGTGTGTGTGTGTGTGTGTGTGTGTGTGTGTGTGTGTGTGTGTGTGTGTGTGTGTGTGTGTGTGCGTGATTGTACCAGGTGGTGCCTGACACCCCACACATGTAGAAGGAACTGCCCAGCATGTTGTCCTTTTCCAGCTGATGCAGAGATCCCCAGGATGCCCCCTGCTGCCCTCTCTCCTCACCTGACCCCAGCAACGCTATGTTAGGAACATCCTCTGAGATGGGGAGAGAGAGACAGAAAGAAACACAGACAGAAACAGAGACAGTGACAGAGAGAGACAGAGATCAAATCTAGAATTTCACATCATACATTATATAGGAGAAGGCTGGGCTAACAGGAGCTGGAGACATGAGGGATCCTAGGAGATGGATGTGGTGAGAGAGAGAATGATCAAAAGAAAGAGGAAATTAGGTACCCACCTAGTTCTGAGTAGATATCCAGACTGTTCAGCCACTCCTTAATCAAAGTCTTCTCACCGTCACGTATTTATCTCTTCATCATTGATGGAGTCAGAAAGACGCACAGTCTGACCAGAATGAAAAAAAAAAGACAGCAAAAGGATGTGTACAGGATATTACTTCATAATGATATAGTTTGG
>NW_025759323.1:0-4536 GCF_021184085.1 Oncorhynchus gorbuscha | reverse complement strand
AACAAATGTGGTTTCTATTGACAATTGAGATGTGCAAACTATGGCATAAGAGGATGCACAAGCGGATAAGAGGCAATCCGTAATTTCGATTAAGACATTAATGAGCGAGCTAGGACGGACGTAGTCAATAAAACTATTTTAAGTTATACTAAGGTATACTTATACACCTTTGAAGTGTACAGCCGACAGAATTCAGAACATGGGCCATTCTTACCGTGTTGTCCCTGTACACCAAGTCAGAACTGTAGGATAATTAAAGGGGGCATATAAGCAGACAATGAAAGCTCTTACAATATTAGATGATTACACTTTTCAAAAACAGGTTATAGGCTACATGTGCACCACCAAGTCAGAACAGTAGGTGAAATTAAGAGGTGAAAATAAACCAAATTATTAGGGTGAGGCACATGGGCTACTAACAGCTTGCTACACAACATACACTTCAGTATTACTTTCTTAGCTACAGTATACATATCTCCCTAGCATATTACATCATTTATGCAGCAGCATACAAGACATTTTTGGACTTACCTTCCCAGTTAGCACAGTGGATCTGGGCCGATTCCGGCTGAGAGCCGGGGCACTCGGCTGAGATCATTAACATTTCATATTTATTTATTTTTCCATATTTTCTCGTTGTTTCTGTGATCAAAAAATACAATTAACATTTACATTAAATTATTTAAGAGTCCTGTTTAAGTTGTATTTTAGTATTTTGATACCTTGTGCAAGGCCACTGATAAGCATTAAAAACTTTGTGGATGGAGCCTCCCGAGTGATGCAGCGGTCTAAGACACTGCATCACAGTGCAAACTACATTGTTACAGATGCTAGTTCTGTACCCGTGCTGGCCACGAATGGGAGACCCATGAGCTGATGCACCATTGGCCAGGCATTGTCCGAGTTAGTGGAGGGTTTGGTTGGCCAGGAT
Organism: Oncorhynchus gorbuscha; assembly: GCF_021184085.1. NCBI lineage: Eukaryota > Metazoa > Chordata > Actinopteri > Salmoniformes > Salmonidae > Oncorhynchus > Oncorhynchus gorbuscha. Next base: position 3,605 of record NW_025759323.1, on the reverse strand, counting down.
GTCCTTGTTGCATCGCACTGTAGTGACTGACTCCTGTGTCGGGCCAGGTGCATGCACGCTGACACGGTCACCAGGTGTACGGTGTTTCCTCTGACATCATTGTTTTGGGGGTGGATGGGTATAATTTATATGAATAAAATGTATAAGAGCAATATTTAAAATGACTAAATCGGTTAATTTTGTATACATTTATTTACATTTGCATCGGGCCACTTCTGCCAGGATTCTGGTAAGATGTCGACAAAGTCGTCTGAATTCCATTGAGCAAGAAGCGGCCCTGATGTGCTTGGGCTGATTTTGATTCCAGGCCAGAGTCTGAAACCTGATTCCGGAAGAGGTAGCTGGGCCGATTCCTCAATGCAGGAAAGGTGGGCAATGGTCAGCCGTGTGCAAATTTTGTCTTCAAGCGATCAGAGTCTGCTATTTTTTTAATATCATTTTAATAATTTTAGTCAATAAGATTCTTGCCTACGTAAGCAACTTTCTGACATTGAGACGTGTAGTCCACTTGTCATTCAATCTCCTTGCATTAGCGTAGCCTCTTCTGTAGCCTGTCAGCTATGTGTCTGTCTATCCTGTTTCTCCTCTCTGCACAGACCATACAAACGCTCCACACCGCGTGGCCGCTGCCTGCTAATCTGGTGGTCCAGCGCGCCACGACCACGTGGAGTTCAGGTCTCCGGTAGCCTCTGGAACTGCCGATCTGCAGCCAACAAGGCAGAGTTCATCTCAGCCTATGCCTCCCTCAGTCCCTCGACTTCTTGGCACTGACAGAAACATGGATCACCACAGATAACACCTGCTCCTGCTGCTCTCTCTTCGTCCGCCCACGTGTTCTTTTTGCCCAGGCTTCTGGTCAGCGGGGTGGTGGCATAGGGATCCTTATCTCTCCCATGTGGTCATTCTCTCTTTCTCCCTTACCCATCTGTCTATCGCCTCCCTTTGAATTTCATGCTGTCACAGTTACCAGCCCTTTCAGCTTAACATCCTTATCATTTATCGCCCTCAGGTCCCCTCGGAGAGTTCATCCAATGAGCTTGATGCCTTGATAAGCTCCTTTCCTGAGGACGGCTCACCTCTCACAGTTCTGGGCGACTTTAACCTCCCCACGTCTACCTTTGACTCATTCCTCTCTGCCTCCTTCTTTCCTCCTCTCCTCTTTTGACCTCACCCTCTCACCTTCCCCCCTACTCACAAGGCAGGCAATACGCTCGACCTCATCTTTACTAGATGCTGTTCTTCCACTAACCCTCATTGCAACTCCCCTCAAGTCTCAAACACTACCTTGTATCCTTTTCCCTCTCGCTCTCATCCAACACTTCCCACTGCCCCTACTCGGATGGTATCGCCGTCCCAACCTTCGCTCTCTCTCCCCCCCGCTACTCTCTCCTCTTCCATCCTATCATCTCTTCCCTCTGCTCAAACCTTCTCCAACCTATCTCCTGATTCTGCCTCCTCAACCCTCCTCTCCTCCCTTTCTGCATCCTTTGACTCTCTATGTCCCCTATCTTCCAGCCGGCTCGGTCCTCCCCCTCCCCGCTCCGTGGCTTGACGACTCAATGCGAGCTCACAGAACAGGGCTCCGGAAGGCCGAGCGGAAATGGAGGAAAACTTTCCTCCCCTGCGGACCTGGCATCCTTTCACTCCCTCCTCTCTACATTTTCCTCCTCTGTCTCTGCTGCTAAAGCCACTTTCTACCACTCTAAATTCAAGCATCTGCCTCTAACCCTAGGAGCTCTTTGCCACATTCTCCTCCCTCCTGAATCCTCCTCCCCCTCCCCCCTCCTCCCCTCTGCAGATGACTTCGTCAACCATTTTGAAAAAGAAGATCGACGACATCGATCCTCGTTTGCTAAGTCAAACAACACCGCTGGTTCTGCTCACACTGCCTACCCTGTGCTCTGACCTCTTTCTCCCTCTCTCTCCAGATGAAATCTCGCGTCTTGTGACGGCCCGGCCGCCCAACAACCTGCCCGCTCGACCCTATCCCCTCCTCTCTTCTCAGACCATTTCCGGAGACCTTCTCCCTTACCTCACCTCGCTCATCAACTTATCCCTGACCGCTGGCTACGTCCCTTCCGTCTTCAAGAGGCGAGAGTTGCACCCCTTCTGAAAAAACCTACACTCTGATCCTCCGATGTCAACAACTACAGACCAGTATCCCTTCTTTCTTTTCTCTCCAAAACTCTTGAACGTGCCGTCCTTGGTCAGCTCTCCCGCTATCTCTCTCAGAATGACCTTCTTGATCCAAATCAGTCAGGTTTCAAGACTAGTCATTCAACTGAGACTGCTCTTCTCTGTATCCACGGAGGCGCTCCGCACCGCTAAAGCTAACTCTCTCTCCTCTGCTCTCATCCTTCTAGACCTATCGGCTGCCTTCGATACTGTGAACCATCAGATCCTCCTCTCACCCTCTCCCGAGTTGGGCATCTCCGGCGCGGCCCACGCTTGGATTGCGTCCTACCTGACAGGTCGCTCCTACCAGGTGGCGTGGCGAGAATCTGTCTCCTCACCCACAGCTCTCACCACTGGTGTCCCCCAGGGCTCTGTTCTAGGCCCTCTCCTATTCTCGCTATACACCAAGTCACTTGGCTCTGTCATAACCTCACACATGGTCTCTCCTATCATTGCTATGCAGAACGACACACAATTAATCTTCTCCTTTCCCCCTTCCCCCAAATGACCAGGTGGCGAATCGCATCTCACCATGTCTGGCAGACATATCAGTGTGGATGACGGATCACCACCTCAAGCTGAACCGGCAAGGCAGGCTGCTCTTCCTCCGGGGAAGGACTGCCCGTTCCATGATCTCGCCATCACGGTTGACAACTCCATTGTGTCCTCCTCCCAGAGCTAAGAACCTTGGCGTGATCCTGGACAACAAACTGTGGATTCTCAACTAACATCAAGAGGCGGTGGCCCCGTTCCTGTAGGTTCATGCTCTACAACATCCGCAGAGTCGACCCTGCCTCACACAGGAAGCGGCGCAGGTCCTAATCCAGGCACTTGTCATCTCCCCGTCTGGATTACTGCAGCTAAGCTGTTGGCTGGGCTCCTGCCTGTGCCATTAAGCCCCTACAACTCATCTTAGGCGCAGCCCGTCTAGTGTTCAAGCCTTCCCAAGTTCTCTCCACGTCACCCGCTCCTCCGCTCTCTCCACTGGCTTCCAGTTGACTCGCATCCGCTAAGACCATGGTGCTTGCCTACGGAGCTGTGGGGACGGCACCTCAGTACCTCCAGGCTCTGATCAGGCCCTACACCCAAATAAGGGCACTGCGTTCATCCACCTCTGGCCTGCTGGCCTCCTACCACTGAGGAAGTACAGTTCCCGCTCAGCTCAGTCAAAACTGTTAGCTGCTCTGGCTCCCCAATGGTGGAACAAACTCCCTCACGACGCCAGGACAGCGGAGTCAATCACCACCTTCCGGAGACACCTGAAACCCCACCTCTTTTAAGGAATACCTAGGATAGGATAAAGTAATCCTTCTCACCCCCCTTAAAATATTTAGATGCTATTGTAAAGTGGTTTGTTCCACTGGATGTCATAAGGTGAATGCACCAATTTGTAAGTCGCTCTGGATAAGAGCGTCTGCTAAATGACTTAA
>NW_025759322.1:0-4536 GCF_021184085.1 Oncorhynchus gorbuscha | reverse complement strand
TGTTATGCAGGTGAAGGAGGACCCAAACGCGACTTAACAGAAACAGAGTTTATTAATGCTCAAAACCGAATAACTGAAATCCTCTAGATAGTAGAGGGGAAAACAACTGGAGAAGCGGCCACAGACTGCAGGTCGCTTCGGGTAGGCGCAGGCCGTAGTCAACTGAGACACCTGCTCACACGCAGCGTCTGAAGAAGGCACAAAACACGACAGGACAGGGTGATACACAATCACGGCAAAAACACGACAGGACAGGGCGAAACGCAATTACAGCATGGAATACAAAACAAGGAACCGACGGAACAGGAACGGATTACAAAGGAATAAATAGGGAATCTAATCAGGGGAAAGGATCGGGAACAGGTGTGGGAAGACTAAATGATGATTAGGGGAATAGGAACAGCTGGGAGCAGGAACGGAACGACAGAGAGAAGAGAGAGCGAGAGAGTGAGAGAGGGAGGGGGAGAGAGAGGGATAGGAGGGAAAGAACCAAATAAGACCAGCAGAGGGAAACGAATAGCATGGGGAGCACAGGGACAAGACATGATAATAAATGACAAACATGACAGTACCCCCCCACTCACCGAGCGCCTCCTGGCGCTCTCGAGGAGGAACACTGGCAGCAACGGAGGAAATCATAGATCAAACGGTCCAGCACGTCCCGAGAAAGAACCCAACTCCTCTCCTCAGGACCGTAACGAAAAACGATAAAAAGGGAAACTAGGGTACTACTCTAAAAAAAAATGAGAACTAGGGACAGACTGAGACACAGCAAGGGCAGGGACAAGAACAGGAGAGATGCGATGGCAGGGAACAGACTGAGACCCAGCAAGACCAGGAGCAGAAGCAGAAAAAAATTACCAGACTTCTTCTGCGCGCAGTCTGAACACGCAGCCACGAAACGGCGCGTGTCACGCTCCTGAGTCGGCCACCAAAAGCGCTGGCGAATAGACGCAAGAGTGCCTCGAACACCGGGATGACCAGCTAACTTGGCAGAGTGAGCCCACTGAAGAACAGCCAGACGAGTGGAAACAGGAACGAAAAGGAGGTTACTAGGACAAGCGCGCGGCGACGCAGTGTGCGTGAGTGCTTGCTTAACCTGTCTTTCAATTCCCCAGACTGTCAACCCGACAACACGCCCATAAGGAAGAATCCCCTCGAGATCAGTAGAAGCCACAGAAGAACTAAACAGACGGGATAAGGCATCAGGCTTGGTGTTCTTGCTACCCGGACGGTAAGAAATCACAAACTCGAAACGAGCGAAAAACAACGCCCAACGAGCTTGACGGGCATTAAGTCGTTTGGCAGAACGGATGTACTCAAGGTTCTTATGGTCTGTCCAAACGACAAAAGGAACGGTCGCCCCTCCAACCACTGTCGCCATTCGCCTAGGGCTAAGCGGATGGCGAGCAGTTCACGGTTACCCACATCATAGTTGCGCTCAGATGGCGACAGGCGATGAGAAAAATAAGCGCAAGGATGAACCTTATCGTCAGACTGGAAGCGCTGGGATAGAATGGCTCCCACGCCTACCTCTGAAGCGCCAACCTCGACAATGAATTGTCTAGTGACGCCAGGGAGTAACGAGGATAGGAGCTGACGTAAAACGTTCCTTTTAGAAGATCAAAAGCCCTGGGCGGAACCGACCACTTAAAACACGTCTTTGACAGAAGCAAGAGCTGTGAGGGGCAGCAACTTGACCGAAATTACGAATGAAACGCCGATAGAAATTAGCGAAACCTAAAAAGCGCTGCAACTCGACACGTGACCTGAACGGGCCAACACTGACAGCTTGGACTCCATGAACCATCTGAATGCCTTCAGCGGAAATAACGGAACCGAGAAAAGTAACGGAGGAGACATGAAAAGAGCACTTCTCAGCCTTTACGTAGAGACAATTCTCTAAAAGTGCTGTAGAACACGCCGAACGTGCTGAACATGAATCTCAAGTGACGGAGAAAAATCAGGATATCGTCAAGATAGACAAAAACAAAAATGTTCAGCATGTCTCTCAGAACATCATTAACTAATGCCTGAAAAACAGCTGGCGCATTGGCGAGACCGAACGGCAGAACCCGTACTCAAAATGCCCTAACGGAGTGTTAAACGCCGTTTTCCACTCGCCCCCCTCTCTGATGCGCACGAGATGGTAAGCGTTACGAAGGTCCAACTTAGTAAAGCACCTGGCTCCCTCAGAATCTCGAAGGCTGATGACATAAGGGGAAGCGGATAACGATTCTTAACCGTTATGTCATTCAGCTCGATAATCCACGCAGGGGCGCAGAGTACCGTCCTTCTTCTAACAAAAAAAGAACCCCGCCCCCCGGCCGGAGAAGAAGAAGGCACTATGGTACAAGGCCAAGAGACACAGACAAATAATCCTCGAGAGCCTTACGTTCGGGAGCCGACAGAGAGTATAGTCTACCTCGAGGAGGCGTGGTCCCTGGAAGGAGATCAATACTTACAATCATACGACCGGTGAGGAGGAAGGGAGTTGGCTCGGGGACCGACTGAAGACCGTGCGCAGATCATGATATTCCTCCGGCACTCCTGTCAAATCGCCAGGTTCCTCCTGAGAAGTAGGGAGAGAAGAACGGGGAGGGATGGCAGACATTAAACACTTCACATGACAAGAAACGTTCCAGGATAGGATAGAATTACTAGACCAATTAATAGAAGGATTATGACATACTAGCCAGGGATGACCCAAAACAACAGGTGTAAACGGTGAACGGAAAATCAAAAAAGAAATAGTCTCACTGTGGTTACCAGATACTGTGAGAGTTAAAGGTAGTGTCTCAAATTTGATACTGGGAAGATGACTACCATCTAAGGCAAACATGGGCGTAGGCTTGTCTAATGGTCTGAAAGGAATGTTATGTTTCCGAACCCATGCTTCGTCCATGAAACAACCCTCAGCCCCAGAGTCAATCAAGGCACTGCATGTAGACCCGAACCGGTCCAGCGTAGATGGACCGACATAGTAGTACAAGATCTAGATGAAGGGACCTGAGTAGTAGCGCCACCAGTAGCCCCGCTTACTGATGGGCTCTGGCCTCTTACTGGACATGAAATAACAAAATGTCCAGCAACTCCGCAATAGAGGCACAGGCGGTTGGATCCTCTGTTCCCTCTCCTTATTCGAGATGCGAATCCCTCCCAGCTGCATGGGCTCAGTCTCAAAGCCAGAGGAGGAGATGGTTGCGATGCGGAGCAGGAAACACCGTTGATGCGAGCTCTCTTCCACGAGCTCCGGTGACGAAGATCTACCCGTCGTTCTATGCGGATGGCGAGAGCAATCAAAGAGTCCACATCTGAAGGAACCTCCCCGGAAAGAATCTCATCCTTAACCGCTGCGTGGAGTCCTCCAGAAAACGAGCGAGCAGCGCCGGCTCGTTCCACTCACTAGAGGCAGCAAGAGTGCGAAACCAATGGAATAATCCGTTATGGACCGTTCACCTTGGCATAAGGAAGCCAGGGCCCTAGAAGCCTCCTCACCAAAAAAAAAAAACTGAACGGTCAAAACCCGAATCATCTCCTCTTTAAAGTTCTGGAATCTGTTAGAGCAATCAGCCCTTGCCTCCCAGATAGCTGTGCCCCATTCTCGAGCCCGGCCAGTAAGGAGTGAAATGACGTAAGCAACCCGAGCTCTCTAGAGTATGTGTGGGGTTGGAGAGAGAACACAATCTCACACTGCGTGAGAAAGGAGCGGCACTCAGTGGGCTGCCCGGAGTAGCAAGGTGGGTTATTAACCCTGGGTTCTGGAGGCTCGGCAGGCCAGGGAGTAACAGGTGGCACGAGACGTAGACTCTGGAACTGTCCAGAGAGGTCGGAAACCTGAGCGGCCAGGTTCTCCACGGCATGGCGAGCAGCAGACAATTCCTGCTCGTGTCTGCCGAGCATGGCTCCTTGATCTTGACGGCAGTGTAAACAGCGTCTGAAGTCGCTGGGTCCATTCTTTGGTCGGTTCCTTCTGTTATGCAGGTGAAGGAGGACCCAAACGCGACTTAACAGAAACAGAGTTTATTAATGCTCAAAACCGAATAACTGAAATCCTCTAGATAGTAGAGGGAAAACAACTGGAGAAGCGGCCACAGACTGCAGGTCGCTTCGGGTAGGCGCAGGCCGTAGTCAACTGAGACACCTGCTCACACGCAGCGTCTGAAGAAGGCACAAAACACGACAGGACAGGGTGATACACAATCACGGCAAAAACACGACAGGACAGGGCGAAACGCAATTACAGCATGGAATACAAAACAAGGAACCGACGGAACAGGAACGGATTACAAAGGAATAAATAGGGAATCTAATCAGGGGAAAGGATCGGGAACAGGTGTGGGAAGACTAAATGATGATTAGGGGAATAGGAACAGCTGGGAGCAGGAACGGAACGACAGAGAGAAGAGAGAGCGAGAGAGTGAGAGAGGGAGGGGGAGAGAGAGGGATAGGAGGGAAAGAACCAAATAAGACCAGCAGAGGGAAACGAATAGCATGGGGAGCACAGGGACAAGACATGATAATAAATGACAAACA
>NW_025759321.1:0-4540 GCF_021184085.1 Oncorhynchus gorbuscha | reverse complement strand
CCCTAGGGAAGCTCTTTGCCACCTTCTCCTCCCTCCTGAATCCTCCGCCCCTCCCCCTCCTCCCTCCTCTCTGCAGATGACTTCGTCAACCATTTTGAAAAGAAGGTCGACGACCGGCCGGCCGCCCAACAACCTGCCCGCTTGACCCTATCCCTCCTCTCTTCTCCAGACCATTTCCGGAGACCTTCTCCCTTACCTCACCTCGCTCATCAACTCATCCCTGACCGCTGGCTACGCCCTTCCGTTTCAAGAGAGCGAGAGTTGCACCCTTCTGAAAAACCTACACTCGATCCCTCCGATGTCAACAATTACAGACCAGTATCCCTTCTTTCTTTTCTCTCCAAAACTCTTGAACGTGCCGTCCTTGGCCAGCTCTCCCGCTATCTCTCTCTGAATGACCTTCTTGATCCAAATCAGTCAGGTTTCAAGACTAGTCATTCAACTGAGACTGCTCTCCTCTGTATCACGGAGGCGCTCCGCACTGCTAAAGCTAATCTCTCTCCTCTGCTCTCATCCTTCTAGATCTATCGGCTGCCTTCGATACTGTGAACCATCAGATCCTCCTCTCCACCCTCTCCGAGTTGGGCATCTCCGGCGCGGCCCACGCTTGGATTGCGTCCTACCTGACAGGTCGCTCCTACCAGGTGGCGTGGCGAGAATCTGTCTCCTCACCACGCGCTCTCACCACTGGTGTCCCCAGGGCTCTGTTCTTGGCCCTCTCCTATTCTCGCTATACACCAAGTCACTTGGCTCTGTCATAACCTCACATGGTCTCTCTTATCATTGCTATGCAGACGACACACAATTAATCTTCTCCTTTCCCCCTTCTGATGACCAGGTGGCGAATCGCATCTCTGCATGTCTGGCAGACATATCAGTGTGGATGACGGATCACCACCTCAAGCTGAACCTCGGCAAGACGGAGCTGCTCTTCCTCCCGGGAAGGACTGCCCGTTCCATGATCTCGCCATCACGGTCGACAACTCCATTGTGTCCTCCTCCCAGAGCGCCAAGAACCTTGGCGTGATCCTGACAACACCCTGCCCGCTCAGCCCAGTCAAAACTGTTCGCTGCCCTGGCCCCCCAATGGTGGAACAAACTCCCTCACGACGCCAGGACAGCGGAGTCAATCACCACCTTCCGGAGACACCTGAAACCCCACCTCTTTAAGGAATACCTAGGATAGGTTAAGTAATCCCTCTCACCCCACCCCCCTAAGTTTTAGATGCACTATTGTTAAGTGACTGTCCCACTGGATGTCATAAGGTGAATGCACCAATTTGTAAGTCGCTCTGGATAAGAGCGTCTGCTAAATGACTTAAATGTAAAATGTAATATGTCTCTATAACACTGTGTTCTGTCAGTGGGTCTATATATGTCTCTATAACACTGTGTTCTGTCAGTGTCTATATATGTCTCTATAACACTGTGTTCTGTCAGTGGGTCAGGGGTCTATATATGTCTCTATAACACTGTGTTCTGTCAGGGGTCTATATATGTCTCTATAACACTGTGTTCTGTCAGGGGTCTATATATGTCTCTAAAACACTGTGTTCTGTCAGGGTCTATATATGTCTCTATAACACTGTGTTCTGTCAGTGGGTCAGGGGTCTATATATGTCTCTATCAGCCAATCCCAGTCCTCAGTAGATGGGTTCAGGTTCTCTCAGCCAATCCCAGTCCTCAGTGGATGGTGTCAGGTTCTCTCAGCCAATCCCAGTCCTCAGTAGATGGGGTCAGGTTCTCTCAGCCAATCCCAGTCCTCAGTAGATGGGGTCAGGTTCTCTCAGCCAATCCCAGTTCCCAGTGGGTCAATGTTATGGGTCAGTACAGTACGTCGGCTGCATTGAGCTCAAAGTGCGGTTGTGTGGGGTGTGACTCACTGTTCTCTTCCAGGTCAAAGGTAAAACCACATCCAAACAAATTCTATTAGCTTGCAAACATACTTCTAAATATACATTTCCGACTTCAACTATATCATACAAACATACTTCAACTACATCATACATACTTCAACTACATAATACTAACATACTTCAACTACATCATTCAAACATACTTCAATTACATCATTCAAACACACTTCTAAATATACATTTCCGACTTCAACTATATCATTCAAACATACTTCAACTACATCATTCAAACATACTTCAACTATATCATTCAAACATACTTCAACTACATCATTCAAACATACTTCAACTATATCATACAAACATACTTCAACTACATCATACAAACATACCTCAACTATATCATTCAAACATACTTCAACTACATCATTCAAACATACTTCAACTACATCACACAAACATACTTCAAATACATCACACAAACATACTTCAACTACATCATTCAAACATACTTCAACTATATCATTCAAACATACTTCAACTATATCATACAAACATACTTCAACTACATCATACAAACATACTTAAACTACATCATTCAAACATACTTCAACTACATCATTCAAACATACTTCAACTATATCACACAAACATACTTCAACTATATCATTCAAACATACTTCAACTATATCATTCAAACATACTTCAACTCTATCATACAAACATACTTCAACTATATCATTCAAACATACTTAAACTACATCATTCAAACATACTTCAACTACATCATTCAAACATACTTCAAATATATCACACAAATATACTTCAACTATATCATTCAAACATACTTCAACTATATCATTCAAACATACTTCAACTCTATCATACAAACATACTTCAACTATATCATTCAAACATACTTCAACTATATCACACAAACATACTTCAACTATATCATTCAAACATACTTCAACTATATCATTCAAACATACTTCAACTATATAATTCAAACATACTTCAACTATATCACACAAACATACTTAAACTACGTCATACAAACATACTTCAACTATATCATTCAAACATAATTCTACCTACGTTCAATGTGAGAGAATGCGTTTTGTTTGTGTCCATGTGTGTGTGTGAGGTCTGTGTGTGTGTCTCGCTTTGTTGTGGCTGATTGCTTCCTGCAGCTATGCTATATTTAGACCTGTGTGTGTGTGTGTGTGTTGAGCGATTCCTTTTGAATCATTGCCTCCCCAGTGACTATTTATCTGTCAACTAGGTCGTTAGATAGGTAGGGAGAAGAGGACCTGGCAACCAGCCTAGTCAGGTAGGTAGAAGAGGACCTGGCAACCAGCCTAGTCAGGTAGGGAGAAGAGAACCTGGCAACCAGCCTAGTCAGGTTGGTGGAAGAGGGTCTGACAACCAGCCTAGTCAGGTAGGGAGAAGAGAACCTGGCAACCAGCCTAGTCAGGTAGGTAGAAGAGGGTCTGACAACCAGCCTAGTCAGGTAGGTAGAAGAGGACCTGGCAACCAGCCTAGTCAGGTAGGTAGAAGAGGGTCTGACAACCAGCCTAGTCAGGTAGGTAGAAGAGGGTCTGACAACCAGCCTAGTCAGGTAGGTAGAAGAGGGTCTGACAACCAGCCTAGTCAGGTAGGTAGAAGAGGGTCTGACAACCAGCCTAGTCAGGTAGGTGAAGAGTCTGACAACCAGCCTAGTCAGGTTGGTGGAAGAGGGTCTGACAACCAGCCTAGTCAGGTAGGTAGAAGAGGATCTGGCAACCAGCCTAGTCAGGTTGGTGGAAGAGGATCTGGCATCCAGCCTCGTCAGGTAGGTAGAAGAGGATCTGACAACACAGCATGTATCACAAGATCTGGCAACCAGCCTAGTCAGGTAGGTAGAAGAAGATCTGGCAAACCAGCCCAGTCAGGTAGGTAGAAGATGATTCTGAAACCAGCCTAGTCGGGTAGGTAGAAGACGATCTGGCAACTAGCCTGGTTAGGAAGTGTGAATACTTCCTGAAAAGGAGTGGACAGGTAGGGCTGGTCAGGACGGTGGATAGATAGTTTGGCTGGTCAGGTAGGTAGGCAGATAATTGGTATATAGGTAGGCTGGTCAGGTTGGCAGACAAGAGCAGGCAGACAGGCAGGCTGGTCAGGTTGGTAGATAGAGAGTTTGTAGAGAGGTAGGCTGGTCAGGTAGGTAGATAATGGGGTGGATAGGTAGGCTGATCAGGTTGGTAGATAGAGAGTGGGTAGATAGGTAGTCTGGTCAGGTATGTAGATAATGGGTGGATAGGTAGGCTGGTCAGGTAGATAGATCATGGGTAGATAGGTAGGCTGGTCAGGTAGGTAGATAATGGGTAGATAGGTTGGCTGGTCAAGTACAGTAGACAGATAGTAGGTAGATATGTAGGCTGGTCAGGTTGGTAGATAGAGAGTGGGTAGACAGGTAAGCTGGTCAGGTTGGTAGATAGATAGTGGGTAGACAGGTAAGCTGGTCAGGTTGGTAGACAGATAGTGGGTAGACAGGTAAGCTGGTCAGGGTTGGTAGATAGATAGTGGGTAGACAGGTAAGCTGGTCAGGTTGGTAGACAGAGGGTGGATAGATAGGTAGGCTGGTCAGGTAGGTAGATAGATAGAGAGTGGGTAGACAGGTAGGCTGGTCAGGTTGGTAGATA
>NW_025759320.1:0-4540 GCF_021184085.1 Oncorhynchus gorbuscha | reverse complement strand
GCACTACATTAGACCAGGAAACATAGTGCACTATGCCCTAGTGACTACATTAGACCAGGAAACATAGTGCACTATGCCCTAGTGACTACATTAGACCAGGAAACATAGTGCACTATGCCTAGTGACTACATTAGACCAGGAAACATAGTGCACTACTTTAAACGAGGACCCCCATAGTGCACTACTTGACTAAACCAGGACCCATAGTGCACTATGCCCTAGTGACTACATTAGACCAGGAAACATAGGGCACTACTTTAAACCGGGACCCATAGTGCACTATGCCCATAGTGACTAGTGACTACATTAGACCAGAAACATAGTGCACTACTTTAAACCAGGACCCATAGTGCACTATGCCCTAGTGACTACATTAGACCAGGAAACATATGCACTACTTTAAACCAGGACCCATAGTGCACTTCCCTTGACTACATTAGACAGGAAACATAGTGCACTACTTTAAACCAGGACCCATAGTGCACTACTTTAAACCAGGACCCATGACTAAGTGACCACTAGTTTAAACCGGGACCCTAGTGCACTACTTAAACCAGGACCATAGTGCACTACTTTAAACCACTACTAAAACCGGGACCCATAGTGCACTACTTTAAACCAGGACCCATAGTGCGCTACCCTTGACTACATTAGACCAGGAAACATAGGGCACTACTTTAAACCAGGACCCATAGTGCACTACTTTAAACCAGGACCCATAGTGCTTTAATTAGACCAGGAAACATAGGGCACTACTTTAAGCAGGACCACATAGTGCACTATGCCCTAGTGACTACATTAGACCAGGAAACATAGTGCACTACTTTAAACCAGGACCCATAGTGCTATGCCTAAGTGACTACATTAGACCAGGAAACATAGTGCACTACTTAAACCAGGACCCATAGTGCACTACTTTAAACCAGGACCCACTTTAAAACAGGACCCATGGTGCACTACTTTAAACCAGGACCCATAGTGCACTACTTTAAACCAGGACCCATAGTGCACTACTTTAAACCAGGACCCATAGTGCACTACTTTAAACCAGGACCCATAGTGCACTACTTTAAACCAGGACCCATAGTGCACTACTTTAAACCAGGACCCATAGTGCACTACTTTAAACCAGGGACCCAGGACCCTAGTGTGCACTACTTTGACCAGGACCCACGCTACTTTAAACCAGGACCCATAGTGCACTTACTTTAAACCAGGACCCATAGTGCACTACTTTAAACCAGGACCCATAGTGCACTACTTTAAACCAGGACCCATAGTGCACTACTTTAAACCAGGACCCATAGTGCACTACTTTAAACCAGGACCCATAGTGCACTACTTTAAACCAGGACCCATAGTGCACTACTTTAAACTAGGACCCATAGTGCGCTACTTAAACCAGGACCCATAGTGCACTACTTAAACCAGGACCCATAGTGCACTACTTTAAACCAGGACCCATAGTGCACTACTTTAAACCAGGACCCATAGTGCACTACTTTAAACCAGGACCCATAGTGCACTACTTTAAACCAGGACCCATAGTGCACTACTTTAAACCAGGACCCTACTTTAAACCAGGACCCATAGTGCACTACTTTAAACCAGGACCCATAGTGCACTACTTAAACCAGGACCCATAGTGCACTACTTTAAACCAGGACCCATAGTGCACTACTTTAAACCAGGACCCATAGTGCACTACTTTAAACCAGGACCCATAGTGCACTAGGACCCATAGTTAAAACCAGGACCCATAGTGCACTACTTTAAACCAGGACCCATGGTGCACTACTTTAAACCAGGACCCATAGTGCACTACTTTAAACCAGGACCCATACTGCTTAAACCAGGACCCATAGTACTACTTTAAACCAGGACCCATAGTGCACTACTTTAAACCAGGACCCATAGTGCACTACTTTAAACCAGGACCCATAGTGCACTACTTTAAACTAGTGCACTTGGCTTAAACTCCAGGACCCATAGTGCACTACTTTAAACCAGGGACCCATAGTGCACTACTTTAAACTAGGGACCCATAGTGCACTACTTTAAAACCAGGACCCATAGTGCACTTTAAACTAGGACCATAATTTTTCAAAACCAGGACCTAGTGCACTACTTTAAACCAGGACCCACCAGTGCACTACTTTAAACCAGGACCCATAGTGCACTACTTAAACCAGGACCCTACTTAAACTAGGACCCATAGTGCACTACTAAACTGAGACCCATAGTGCACTACTTTAAACCAGGACCCATAGTGCACTACTTTAAACCAGGACCCATAGTGCACTACTTTAAACCAGGACCCATAGTGCACTACTTTAAAACCAGACCCATAGTGCACTACTTTAAACCAGGACCCATAGTGCACTACTTTAAACTAATCAGGACTACTTTAAACCAGGACCCATAGTGCACTACTTTAAACCAGGACCCATAGTGCGCTACTTTTAAACCAGGACCCATAGTGCACTACTTTAAACCAGGACCCATAGTGCACTACTTTAAACCAGGACCCATAGTGCACTACTTTAAACCAGGACCCATAGTGCACTACTTTTAAACTAGGACCCATAGTGCACTACTTTAAACTAGGACCCATAGTGCACTACTTTAAACCAGGACCTGGGAAGTGCACTACTTTAAACCAGGACCATCTACTTTAAACCAGGACCCATAGTGCACTATTTAAACCAGGACCCATAGTGCTACTTAAAACCAGGACCCATAGTGCACTACTTTAAAACCAGGACCCATAGTGCACTACTTTAAACCAGGACCCATAGTGCTACTTTAAACCAGGACCCATAGTGCACTACTTTAAACTGGTGACAGGACCCATAGTGCACTACTTTAAACCAGGACCCATAGTGCACTACTTTAAACTAGGACCCATAGTGCACTACTTTAAACCAGGACCCATAGTGCGCTACTTTAAACCAGGACCCATAGTGCACTACTTTAAACCAGGACCCATAGTGCACTACTTTTTAAACCAGGACCCATAGTGCACTACTTTAAACCAGGACCCATAGTGCACTACTTTAAACTAGGACCCATAGTGCACTACTTTAAACCAGGACCCATAGTGCGCTACTTTAAACCAGGACCCACAGGTACTACTTTAAACCAGGACCCTACTTTAAACCAGGACCCATAGTGCGCTACTTTAAACCTGGTACTAGGACCCATAGTGCACTACTTTAAACCAGGACCCATAGTGCGCTACTTTAAACCAGGACCCGCACTACTTTAAACCAGGACCCATAGTGCACTACTTTAAACCAGGAACCCATAGTGCACTACTTTAAACCAGGACCCATAGTGCACTACTTTAAACCAGGACCCATAGTGCACTACTTTAAACCAGGACCCTAACCAGGACCTACTTTAAACCAGGACCCATAGTGCACTACTTTAAAACCAGGACCCATAGTGCACTTCTTAAACTAGGACCCATAGTGCACTACTTTAAACCAGGACCCATAGTGCACTACTTTAAACCAGGACCCTACTTTAAACCAGGACCCATAGTGCACTACTTAAACCAGGACCCATAGTGCACTACTTAAACCAGGACCCATAGTGCACTACTTAAACCAGGACCCATAGTGCACTACTTTAAACCAGGACCCATAGTGCACTACTTTAAACCAGGACCCTACCCAAACCAGGACCCATAGTGCACTACTTTAAACTAGGACCCATAGTGCAGCTACTTTAAACCAGGACCCATAGTGCACTACTTAAACCAGGACCCAGGACCCATAGTGCACTACTTTAAACCAGGACCCATAGTGCACTACTTTAAACCAGGACCCATAGTGCGCTACTTTAAACCAGGACCCATAGTGCACTACTTTAAACCAGGACCCATAGTGCACTTTAAACCAGGACCCATAGTGCACTACTTTAAACCAGGACCCATAGTGCACTACTTTAAACCAGGACCCATAGTGCACTACTTTAAACCAGGACCCATAGTGCACTTCTTTAAACCAGGACCCATAGTGCACTACTTTAAACCAGGACCCATAGTGCACTACTTTAAACCAGGACCCTACTTTAAACCAGGACCCATAGTGCACTACTTTAAACCAGGACCCATAGTGCGCTACTTTAAACCAGGACCCATAGTGCGCTACTTTAAACCAGGACCCTACTTTAAACCAGGACCCATAGTGCACTACTTTAAACCAGGACCCATAGTGCGCTACTTTAAACCAGGACCCATAGTGCGCTACTTTAAACCAGGACCCATAGTGCACTACTTTAAACCAGGACCCATAGTGCACTACTTTAAACCAGGACCCATAGTGCACTACTTTAAACCAGGACCCATAGTGCACTACTTTAAACCAGGACCCATAGTGCACTACTTTAAACCAGGACCCATAGTGCACTACTTTAAACCAGGACCCATAGTGCACTACTTAAACCAGGACCCATAGTGCACTACTTTAAACCAGGACCCATAGTGCACTACTTAAACCAGGACCCATAGTGCACTACTTTAAACCAGGACCCA
>NW_025759319.1:0-4541 GCF_021184085.1 Oncorhynchus gorbuscha | reverse complement strand
TCATTTAGCAGAATCTCTTATCCAGAGACACTACAGTAGGGAGTCATTTAGCAGAGTCTCTTATCCAGAGACACTACAGTAGGGAGTCATTTAGCAGAATCTCTTATTCAGAGACACTACAGTAGGGAGTCATTTAGCAGAATCTCTTATCCAGAGACACTACAGTAGGGAGTCATTGAGCAGAGGATCTTATTCCAGACACATACAGTAGGGAGTCATTTAGCAGAATCTCTTATCCAGAGACACTACAGTAGGGAGTCATTTAGCAGAATCTCTTATTCAGAGACACTACAGTAGGGAGTCATTTAGCAGAATCTCTTATCCAGAGACACTACAGTAGGGAGTCATTGAGCAGAGGATCTTTTCCAGACACTACAGTAGGAGTCATTTAGCAGATCTCTTATCCAGAGACACTACAGTAGGGAGTCATTTAGCAGAGTCTCTTATCCAGAGACACTACAGTAGGGAGTCATTTAGCAGAGATCTCTTATCCAGAACACTACAGTAGGGAGTCATTTAGCAGAATCTCTTATCCAGAGACACTACAGTAGGGAGTCATTTAGCAGTATCTTATCCAGAGACACTACAGTAGGGAGTCATTGAGCAGAGGATCTTTTCCAGACACAACAGAAGGGAGTCATTTAGCAGAATCTCTTATCCAGAGACACTACAGTAGGGAGTCATTTAGCAGAATCTCTTATTCAGAGACACTACAGTAGGGAGTCATTTAGCAGAATCTCTTATCCAGAGACACTACAGTAGGGAGTCATTGAGCAGAGGATCTTATTCCAGACACTACAGTAAGGAGTCATTTAGCAGAGTCTCTTATCCAGAGACACTACAGTAGGGAGTCATTTAGCAGAATCTCTTATCCAGAGACACTACAGTAGGGAGTCATTTAGCAGAGTCTCTTATCCAGAGACACTACAGTAGGGAGTCATTTAGCAGAGGCTCTTATCCAGAGACACTACAGTAGGGAGTCATTTAGCAGAATCTCTTATCCAGAGACACTACAGTAGGGAGTCATTTAGCAGAGTCTCTTATCCAGAGACACTACAGTAGGGAGTCATTTAGCAGAGTCTCTTATCCAGAGACACTACAGTAGGGAGTCATTTAGCAGAATCTCTTATCCAGAGACACTACAGTAGGGAGTCATTTAGCAGAGTCTCTTATCCAGAGACACTACAGTAGGGAGTCATTTAGCAGAATCTCTTATCCAGAGACACTACAGTAGGGAGTCATTTAGCAGAGTCTCTTATCCAGAGACACTACAGTAGGAGTCATTTAGCAGAATCTCTTATCCAGAGACACTACAGTAGGGAGTCATTTAGCAGAATCTCTTATCCAGAGACACTACAGTAGGGAGTCATTTAGCAGAGGCTCTTATCCAGAGACACTACAGTAGGGAGTCATTTAGCAGAATCTCTTATCCAGAGACACTACAGTAGGGAGTCATTTAGCAGAATCTCTTATCCAGAGACACTACAGTAGGGAGTCATTTAGCAGAATCTCTTATCCAGAGACACTACAGTAGGGAGTCATTTAGCAGAATCTCTTATCCAGAGACACTACAGTAGGGAGTCATTTAGCAGTCTCTTATCCAGAGACACTACAGTAGGGAGTCATTGAGCAGAGGATCTTTTCCAGACACAACAGAAGGGAGTCATTTAGCAGTCTCTTTTCCAGAGACACTACAGTAGGGAGTCATTTAGCAGAGTCTCTTATTCAGAGACACTACAGTAAGGAGTCATTTAGCAGAGTCTCTTATTCAGAGACACTACAGTAAGGAGTCATTTAGCAGAATCTCTTATCCAGAGACACTACAGTAGGGAGTCATTTAGCAGAATCTCTTATCCAGAGACACTACAGTAGGGAGTCATTTAGCAGAATCTCTTATCCAGAGACACTACAGTAGGGAGTCATTTAGCAGAATCTCTTATTCAGAGACACTACAGTAGGGAGTCATTTAGCAGAATCTCTTATCCAGAGACACTACAGTAGGGAGTCATTGAGCAGAGGATCTTTTCCAGACACAACAGAAGAGTCATTTAGCAGTCTCTTATCCAGAGACACTACAGTAGGGAGTCATTTAGCAGAGTCTCTTATTCAGAGACACTACAGTAGGGAGTCATTTAGCAGAATCTCTTATCCAGAGACACTACAGTAGGGAGTCATTTAGCAGAATCTCTTATCCAGAGTCACTACAGTAGGGAGTCATTTAGCAGAGCTCTTATCCAGAGACACTACAGTAGGGAGTCATTTAGCAGTATCTTATCCAGAGACACTACAGTAGGGAGTCATTTAGCAGAGGCTCTTATCCAGAGACTCTACAGTAGGGAGTCATTTAGCAGAATCTCTTATCCAGAGACAGTACAGAAGGGAGTCATTTAGCAGAGGCTCTTATCCAGAGCACTACAGTGGGAGTCATTTAGCAGAATCTCTTATACAGAGACACTACAGTAGGGAGTCATTGAGCAGAGGATCTTATCCAGACACTACAGTAAGGAGTCATTTAGCAGAATCTCTTATCCAGAGACACTACAGTAGGGAGTCATTTAGCAGTATCTTATCCAAAGACACTACAGTAGGGAGTCATTTAGCAGAGGCTTTTATCCAGACACTACAGTAGGGAGTCATTTAGCAGAATCTTTTATACAGAGACAGTACAGTAGGGAGTCATTGAGCAGAGGATCTTTTCCAGACACAACAGAAGGGAGTCATTTAGCAGAATCTCTTATCCAGAGACACTACAGTAGGGAGTCATTTAGCAGTCTCTTATGCAGAGACAATACAGTAGGGAGTCATTGAGCAGAGGATCTTTTCCAGACACAACAGAAGGGAGTCATTTAGCAGTCTCTTATCCAGAGACACTACAGTAGGGAGTCATTTAGCAGAGTCTCTTATTCAGAGACACTACAGTAGGGAGTCATTTAGCAGAATCTCTTATCCAGAGACACTACAGTAGGGAGTCATTTAGCAGAATCTCTTATCCAGAGACACTACAGTAGGGAGTCATTTAGCAGAATCTCTTATCCAGAGTCACTACAGTAGGGAGTCATTTAGCAGAATCTCTTATCCAGAGACACTACAGTAGGGAGTCATTTAGCAGAATCTCTTATACAGAGACACTACAGTAGGGAGTCATTTAGCAGAATCTCTTATCCAGAGACACTACAGTAGGGAGTCATTTAGCAGAATCTCTTATCCAGAAACACTACAGAAGGGAGTCATTTAGCAGAGGCTCTTATCCAGAGACACTACAGTGGGGAGTCATTTAGCAGAATCTCTTATACAGAGATCAGCTACAGATAGGAGAGTCATTTAGCAGAATCTCTTATCCAGAGACACTACAGTAGGGAGTCATTTAGCAGAATCTCTTATCCAGAGACACTACAGTAGGGAGTCATTTAGCAGAGGATCTCTTATCCAGACACAACAGAAGGGAGTCATTTAGCAGAATCTCTTATCCAGAGACACTACAGTAGGGAGTCATTTAGCAGAGTCTCTTATCCAGAAACACTACAGTAGGGAGTCATTTAGCAGAATCTCTTATACAGAGACAGTACAGTAGGGAGTCATTTAGCAGAATCTCTTATCCAGAGACAGTACAGTAGGGAGTCATTTAGCAGAATCTCTTATCCAGAGACACTACAGTAGGGAGTCATTTAGCAGAATCTCTTATCCAGAGACACTACAGTAGGGAGTCATTTAGCAGAGGCTCTTATCCAGAGACACTACAGTAGGGAGTCATTTAGCAGAATCTCTTATCCAGAGACACTACAGTAGGGAGTCATTTAGCAGAGGCTCTTATTCAGAGACACTACAGTAGGGAGTCATTTAGCAGAATCTCTTATCCAGAGACACTACAGTAGGGAGTCATTTAGCAGTATCTTATCCAGAGACACTACAGTAGAGAGTCATTGAGCAGAGGATATTTTCCAGACACAACAGAAGAGAGTCATTTAGCAGTCTCTTATCCAGAGACACTACAGTAGGGTATCATTTAGCAGAATCTCTTATTCAGAGACACTACAGTAGGGAGTCATTTAGCAGAGTCTCTTATCCAGAGACACTACAGTAGGTAGTCATTTAGCAGAGGCTCTTATCCAGACACTACAGTAGGGAGTCATTTAGCAGAGAGCTCTTATCCAGAGACACTACAGTGGGGAGTCATTTAGCAGAATCTCTTATACAGAGACAGTACAGTAGGGAGTCATTGAGCAGAGGATCTTTTCCAGACACAACAGAAGGGAGTCATTTAGCAGAATCTCTTATCCAGAGACACTACAGTAGGGAGTCATTTAGCCGTCTCTTATCCAGAGACACTACAGTAGGGAGTCATTGAGCAGAGAATCTCATCCAGACACTACAGTAGGGAGTCATTTAGCAGAGGCTCTTATCCAGACACTACAGTAGGGAGTCATTTAGCAGAGGCTCTTATCCAGAGACACTACAGTGGGGAGTCATTTAGCAGAATCTCTTATACAGAGACAGTACAGTAGAGTCATTTAGCAGAGTATCTTATCCAGAGACACTACAGT